>NW_017962933.1:47166-180842 GCF_001661345.1 Ascoidea rubescens DSM 1968 | reverse complement strand
GGTTGTTGTTAAGAACATTAACAGCATCGATAACAAAACCAGTTGAGTTTAAGTGAGAAATATCACCCATTTCATAGGGACCAATCTGAGCACCCTTGATGTATTCAATTGGCTTGATGACTCGAACAATGTTCGAAGAAGCAGCAGAAGTAGGTTGAGTGGTGGGAGTCATTGTTAATTGAAGCAGAAACTGAACACTTGAGAATAAGTCAAGTGGCAGTAAGTAGAAATTATTCCGGATCAAAATAATTTACAAAGAAAAGTGATGAATAGTTGAGAAGAAGAATCAAAAACAAATGGAAAAAAGACCCTTTATTTATATTGTTCGAAATGTATGAAATAGCAATAAATCGATTGAGTGGATAAAGTTGCTTGAATAACTATCACAAGTTAGTTTTAGCAGCTCAAGGATTGATAAATGTGATCAAAGATGTTGTTTTTTGCTATTATTTTTCAGGGAAGTGATTTGGACGCAAATTAAGGTTTTTGGAATAGCTGGTACAATAGCTGTCAAACTGGAAATGGAAGTTCCATGCGTTTTCCTGCATTGCAATCTTGAAAAGGTTTTCACTGACACAAAAACGAAAGCAAACTCAATAGTTTAATTGGCGGAATTAATATTACATGAGAAAACTCTTGGAACAAAGAGTAGTAATGAAAGTTGATTTGAACCGTTTTTCTGGTTTTTAATTTAAAATGCTTAATAATATTTATTTTACAAAATCTGTTCACCGAATTAAAAACATTAAAACTAATAGAAAATGTTGAAAAAAATCGAGGTACCTTTTACCTTTTGCTGTTGGAAGCTCAATTCAAAACTCCCTTCAAGTTTTGATTCAAAGAAAGAAACCATCACAATTATAACCATAATCTGTTTTTACCGTTCTTAACTTCTTGTAACCTCTCTTTAAGTGTTAAAAACTTAGTCATCTGCCACAAAAGCCAAACAGCAAGAGTCAGAATTCATTGGAAATTTTATTTGACAAAGACTAGTCTGCTTCTGTTCCTTGTGCTTCTTCTACTGTTTTTGCCTCTTCTGCTTCTTCTGCCGCTTGTACCTCTTGAAAGGATCTGTTTCTAGTGTTTTTAGTCCTTTACCTTAGCTTGATGCAAATATAATATGACCACATTATCTATTCAAGTCGCTCATCAAATTGCTGTCTAATCGTTAAAGCATTTGATAAAATCTTTTTTATTTTGCTTTGACCCAAAAAAAATATTGCTTTATTTTCAAAAATCATAAAAAATGGAAAAGAGTAAATATAAAAATAAACATAACAATAACGGACATACTAATAATGACTATAATAAAAGTAAAAGATTAATTGAGAATTCAGGCTATTCATTATCCCCTTATTCAACATATTCTAATTCATATGGAGATAATATTTCCTGTACCAATTCTATCTCCTCACCGATTATATTCTCATCATTAGAAAGTCTACCCTTGAATAATGTGGATTCATTTAATTTTGACGATAGTGGTTTAATGACCAATGATAGCAGTAAACAACAACTTTCACAAAGTTTACAATACAACTCAGCATCAAAATCAAAATCAAAATCAAAATTAAAATCAAAGTCAAAATTAGAGTCAAAGTTGAGAGCAAAATCAGAAACTGATAAACTCATGGTCAAAAGCAAAAATCATTTAACAAAAGATTCCAAAAAATCCTCATCCCAAACCCAACTCTCAAACTCATTAAGACGAGTGAGTACTTTGGTATTTGATAATGGTAATAAAGTGCTTGTGAGAAGTAATAGTTCAATAAAACTTATTGCTGATAAGGTATTGGAAAAAACAGGCAATAAATCAACTTGTCATAATCAAAAAAAATCTCCAAAACATCGAAATTCAATTAAAAAATTAAACTCAAAGCAGGTTATAAAATCAAACACAAATAAAAACACAGCTCATGATCAATATTTTTTATCAGAAAAAAGTGCTGATATATCAATATCGGAATTAATTGACAGTAACCATCAAATCATTTCTTTGTCAACTGCCTCTACTTTATCCTCAACCTATTCAATTGATAATTCTTTCTCTAAAAGCCCAAATTTTTCTTCTCAATTACCCACTACCGAAAAATTAAATACTCAAAACAAAAAAATAGATCAAAACACTGCTCAATATATTCCTGACAATAATTTTCAAGATAATTCTTCAAATATGCTTACTTTACCTGATATTTTCAATTGTAATATTAATGTCATTAAAACTTCTGATCCTTTTACACCAGTTGTTGATACTAAAAGTTTCAAAAATTCAAAACAATTTATCAATTCTTCAAGTAACTTTGAAAGAATTGAAAAAGTCGAAAAACTTGATAATAACTATTATCAAACATTACTAGAAGAAAAACAAATTTCTTTTAACAATGAAGATGACCCAAATAAAGCTGAAAGCCTTCAAAATCTCTCACCAAATCAATGTATCTATAACCATTTTTTATTGTTTTTTTTTTCTTTATTGTTTTAACAAAAAACTATAACTAATTACTAACTGTTATTTTTTTAATTTTTTTTTTTATTTTACTTTTTTTCTCAATAAAGTGCTTGAAAATAAAATTTTTGAACCATATCATCGACCAGAAAGCTCCGATTTACCATTAATCGCTTTAAATTCAGATTCCATCAATGATAAGTTGGATCAAGAGTACAAGGTTTTTCACTCAATTTCAAATGATATAAATTCGAATAATTTTAATAAAAATAACAAAACTCATACAATAATCAATAAACCTTCAATGCCATCAGCTCCAATTGAAAAAATAACTGATTGGAGAAGCATCATTCATAAAAGATTAAACATCAATGATGATTTAGAAGATTTAATGCAACTCAATCAACCTGACTTTTTTGATAATAAAACAATAAGCTCTTCAGATAGCATGAATACAAAAAAATATCAAAAAAACAGAATCAGAAGTAAGAGCAAAAGCAAAAGCATGTTTAAAAATAAAAATAATAGTGGAGAATCCATAGATTTATACCAAAACCAACAAAACTATTATCATTCTAATAATAATCAAAGGAAAAATCACCATATTGACAAACACAAAAATTCCAATAACCATCATCGTCACCATCGTTACCACCATCGTCATTATACTAGTAACAAAAAATCACACAACCAGTCTAAGGAATCATTTAGAAATTCAAAAGAAGGCTTAAGAAAACAGTCGAAAGAAAATCAAAATAAAAAATCAAAAAAGGATTCAATAGAAAATTCCACAAATGTTTCAAATTTCAAAAAATTACATCAGAAGCATCAAAGTTCCAGAATATATCCTTTGTCAAGAAGGTCTTCTCGTAGTAATTGCAAAAAATCTAGAAATGACTCTTGCTCTACAACAGATAGAGAATCAATCACTAGCGCAAAATCAAATCTTTCAATTAAAAATTTCTGGAATCAAACTAAAGAAAAAAGTCAGGATATAACTGTCAAAACTGGAAAAAAGTTTTATGATAAATTTTCTTCATTCACAGTAAATTCACCTTCTAATATTCATTTAAAACTGGATAAAAGTCCGGAGGAAGATTTCAAAAAGTTTTCTGTTATGAGGAATAATAATAACATGGATGATGGTAGAAATTTACACATTTTTTCAGAAAATAATCCATTTGTGGTGAGCAATTTTAAGGAGAATCCCAAACAAGATCAAGAAACTGAGAAAAGATTTATGGAAGCCGAGACTAGTCTTAATATTAGCAAAGAAACCAATGCTTCCAGTTGCAATACAACTCTAAAATCTAAGAACACAATACATGAAAAAGCTAAAACAGTTTTAGATAGAACAACATTTTTTTATAAAAAATATACATCAGGGATAAAAAAAAAGAAAATTCCGGTAAATGAATTATTTGTTTAACCGATTACTTTTTATAATTTTCTATTTTTCTTCTCTTTTCTTTTCTTTTCTTTTCTTTTCTTTTCTTTTCTTTTATTTTATTTTTTTCTTTTTGTAATTTATTAGTACAGCAAGATTTGAATATATATTAAACCAATATTATTTACACACAAAATTAAAAAATTATTGCACTAGTAGCCTAAATAATGTTGAGCCAAGATTTTCTTTTTAGCGTATGTTCTAACAATGTTTTTTAAAATACCTTTTTTAAGTTTATCTGGTTCAAGACCTTTCTTGACTATAATCTGGTCTCTTTTTATTGGATCAGACATTAATTCTTTAAACAAAACTTCAGCTTTATATTCATTTATTCTATCTTTGAGTGTTTGGATGTTAAACAGAATTAGACTACTATCTTTAGTTGGATTAATATTAAACAGTTTAGCCAATAAATTTAATTTTTCTTTTGCTTTTGGAGAACCATGTTTTGCTATATGTTCAGCATTTCTAATAAAATCCACCTGTTGAATAATACTTAAATTTTCATTGGATAATTCCTGAAACTCAATACGTTTTCTCATAAATTCTCTAGTTCTCAAATTTTCCTCTTTTTCTACTTTCTCTTTAGCAAGTTTTTGATATTTTTCGAATTTTGTACCAGTATTATCTTTAATTTCAGCAATTGCAAAACTCTTACGTTTAGAAAGAGGACGACAATTTTCAATACGAACTAAATCACCTTCTTTACAGATATTACCTTCGTCATGAACTAAAAAGTCTTTTCTTGTCAAGGTATCCTATATAGCAAAATCCAAGATGAAAAAAAACAGGTTAGAAAGATTCTATATTAGTCAAAATAACTGGGAGGAGTATTGCACACATTAAACTATGAATCACGTACTTTGTTAATTTTCTTGTTGAAAACCTTTTGTTGAACGCGAACCTTGACAGTTTTGTTCATTTTCCCTTGGGAAATCACAATTCCAACAAAATTTTGACGAGCCATTCGAGAAACTAATTAACTGTTTGAATAATCTCCAACTGTTTATGAAGGCACTGAGTATTGAATTTGAGTGTAATTCATTCATCAATTTTCACTTCGATCACGTGTGTGTCGGATTTCGGCTTTTTTGCGATTTCTACGAAGAGTCGATCATTCGACAGCATGTTAATTTTTCCGTACGTACTGATTATGTGACTATACATTCATTAAATACTAATTGATTGACTTGAAACTGAAATAGTAGAGGACATCTATTTCAAGCTATAGCCCTGTCCAGGAAACTTGGCCACTTGAGGAGTTGGAGGCTCTGAAACAGGTAATATTCCAGTCATTCCACTCATAGAGTGACTATGGTTTGAGGTTAATCCTGATATTCCATTTCTTGTGTTTGTAGAGTTGCCGGCGTTGTTTTGTTGGCGTCTGATAATAGAAGTGTAACTTTCACTTCTTGAAGACTTGGAGTCATTTTCTTTGTAATAGTGAAATTCTGAAGGAATTTTAGCAATTAAGGGCGATAATTTATCTTCAATCCATGGCACAACTTTGGTTAAAGGAGGATTGATCACTATATCTAATTTACCAAAACTTAATAAATAACCTGAAATAATTCCAAAAAAATGGCCCATGAATGAAGAGCCAGGAAAAAAAATAGTGATTAAAACCAATGGAATAAATGGAGTTGCAATCGTTGGAAATGAGAAATTCGAATTAATTCTAAATGATGCAACAGATAACGATTCCTTATGTGCAAAATATGCAGCAAAAGAAAAAACCCAAGCACTTGCGCCAATAGCATTGGTCTTTGGGTAGAATAAAATTCCCAAAAGGCAAAATGGTAAAGCAGTTGAGACAGCTAATATGTTCAATACAATTCCTGTATATACTGTGCCATTTTTCGATTCAAATCTTGACAATGGAGAAATTATTGCAATGACATTAAAGATTAAATGTAACAAAGATAAATGACCGAGAGGATATAACGAAATTTTGTTCAAGTTTAGTTGAAATGGAGCCCAGGGATTTAATGCGATTGCCTCGTTGATGGAAGTGACAAAACTTAACAAATAAATAATAACCAAGAAAACTGTTAAACCACTTGTTAAAGCTGGTGGATATGATGACGATAGTCCTAAAAATGTCTTTATAGGCTGAGCATTAAAGTTAAGATTGGGAAAATTAACCATTTTCCAGTACCAATACCAATAACAATTCCAATATCAATTGGGAACCCCAAAAAAATGCAAACTTTATGAGTAATTAACAGTATATCGATGTTTCTAGTTGGTATAAAAAGAGTATATCAGTTTAGACATTGCAAACTCAGAAAGGTGAAATTTTAGTCTGAAATCTTAAAACCACATTCGAATTCAGCTGCCGAGCTCCTCCGGAAAAAAAAGCTGATCAGGACATGAGTAAAATATCTCATCTTATGTTTCTTCAATTATTCTGAAGAATTGCAAAACTAACGTGCTTCATTTTTAGTTCCAAGATAAACTCTTTTTGAATATCAATTGCAGATAGAGTCCTTAGAAGATTTATGTGGCAAACATAGAAACTTTTCTTCCTCATTGGATTAACTACAGCATACGTATAAGCCTTTCGGTCTCGAGACACAGCTGCTTAAGCAACAATGTCTTGCTTGTCTCTGCTCTCTAACGACAAAAAGTATGATACAGGATTGTGAAACCAAATATCTTCAACAGAGAGCACAAACTATTGAGCATCTTCTCGAGCCTCAATTCGCTTTCCATCAACCATTACCACCTCCTCAACGCTTTTTTGTGCTTCGAAACTTCGAGTGTGCCTGGATATACACGGCACGTACCCAGCCGTGTATATTCTGTCCCTCTCTTCCCCTGCTGCTTAACTTTTATTCCACAGCTCAGCACTCTCTTTCTCTGCCAGTTCTCTGCCATAGCTCTGCTTTAGATCCTCCTACAGTGCTCTCAACAATAAAACTAGTATTTATCTATGTATGTTCAATCTGAAAATGCAACCAGTGGCCACCATATGGAATTGCTGCTCAAATTTGCTCTTGAATTTCTCCCCAGTCTCGTTTGCTCGCCTACTAACTTTCAATCTACTTATCAATAGGACTGATCTTGGTGAAGAATATACTCCAGCTTTTGCTCCATTTTTTGGTTTTGCAGGGTATGTTATTGGGTTTTAAAACTCATCCCTTGAATAAATATAAATATAAATATAAAAATAAAGAATATTCCAAATTGCTCATTGTCTAATCATAAATATCACACTATAGATGCTGCTTTGCAATGGTTTTAAGTTGTGCTGGTGCTGCCATTGGCACTGCGAAATCCGGTATTGGTATAACTGGTATCTCTACTTTCAAGCCTGATATTATAATGAAATCGTTAATACCTGTGGTTATGTCTGGTATTTTATCTGTTTACGGTTTGGTCGTGGCAGTTTTGATTGCAGGAAACTTATCCCCAACTGAAAATTATTCATTATTCAATGGATTTATGCATATGACTTGTGGTTTATCTGTTGGGTTTGCATGCTTATCTTCAGGTTATGCCATTGGTATAGTCGGCGATGAAGGAGTAAGAAGATTCATGCATCAACCAAGATTATTTGTTGGTATCGTATTGATTTTGATTTTCAGTGAAGTTCTCGGATTGTATGGTATGATTGTAGCTTTGATTTTGAATACAAAAGGAAGCGGTTAAATTATATTTTAAATAATCAAATAGAAATAAAACTATACTAAAATATAAAACAAAAAACAAAAAACAAAACAAAAAAAAAAAAGAAATAATTTTCTCTTTCTACTATTCATTACTATTCGTTTTCATCAATGAGTTTATTTTTAATTAAAAAAAAATATTATAGCTACCAATTCGGTTTTAATTGCTAAAATGTTTTCATTTTTTTTTCTTAAGTTTTCTCTACAACCTTTTTTTATTTAAAACAGTATCTTGCAAACAAAATTTATTAATACCTTATTAATAATATAACTATAGTATCAAAACAGCTCTAGAGCTCTAATTAGATTTTAGTTTATTCAGTAGTATCCATCTTCTCAGGTTGTGCATTACTTATTAATGCATTGTTGGTAGTAGTAGCAGAGGCACTATTATTATTATTATTATTATTATTATCATCATTGTTAGGAGCCGGTGATTCTTTCATCTGGATATCAGTTGAAAATTTTACTTTGCCTTCGTTATTGATATATTGCTCTGAAAACTCTTCTAAATATTGGATAGATCTTTCTGAATCTAAAAATAACTTGTAACTTCTTTTCACGTCTTGGATTTCAACAGTCTCTGATTTTCTCTTTAATGCCACTTGATTACAAACTGATATCAAATTTGATGCATATCTTAAACTTGTTTCGCTACCAATTTTGGTCAATAAATTCAATGCATCAGCTTGTAAGGTGACTTCTTCTTCTTGAGCTCTTATTGATAAAATTTGTTTAATTTCATTTAAATTGTAGTTTGAAGTGGTTATAATTATGGCTCTGTCCAATAAATCCATAGGTAAACCATGAGGAGATTTATAATTAGTACCTCTGGTTCTGGATATACCTCTGTTAGTTGCCATTATAACAATTGGAGCAAATTCATCTTCCAAGGCTCTATTAATAAACGAAAAACACTCGATATCTAGCATATGGACTTCATCAATAAACAATACACCGGGTACTATCTCAGCTTTGCCTTCTTCTTTCCATTCAGCTACTTTAATGTTAATTTGGTCTCTAACATCTGGACCAATTTCACCAGTGTCACCAGAGAATAAGGCTAGAAAACCCTGGGATCTTGAATTTATGACATCAATTTCGTGCAATGAAACCGTATGAACAACTTCAGTTCTTTTTTGCAACTCACCTTCAGGACATTGAACAAATTTGACATCTGGACCCATTGCATCGTAATCTCTTGCTCTGGTATACGACCTTCCCAACTTTGTAATCTTGCCACTAGATCTGTCAATTGATACAATATCTCCAGCCATAACCTTTTCTTTTGTTAAGGATTCAATCATTTTACTACCCAATTCGTAAATGGTTTCCATATCGGTTGTCTTCATTGTAATTTTACCTTGTTTATGGCCGCCAGTTAATGATCTGTCGATTTGGATTTCGACCACTTCACCCTCAATTAAATCAGTTTCTTCTTTGATTTTAACACCAATTGATTTTCTAAAAGCTTGGGTCAAGGCTTCGGTTTTGCTTAGTTCCAAAGAGTAAATCTCGGAAGCAGAAATTGCAGTAAAGGGAACTTCAGAGCCCAAGGATTGAGACATTCCCATTGCTATAGCAGTTTTACCGGTGGATGGTGGACCGGCTATTAGAACAGCTCTGCCTGCAATTTTACCTTCTTGAACCATTTTCAAGATAATGCCAGCAGCCTTTCTGGCTTTCAACTGGCCCACCATTCCCTGGGAGGATTCTCTTGGTTGGAGATGGTCATCGAGACCCAATCCAGTAATGTGGGAATGTGTTGCAATTAATGAAAAGGTATTCAAGCTATCAGCTTGGTTGATAGAAGTTGTTATTGTAGCCTAAAAAAAAAGAGAAAAAGCCATGTCAGTACAAAGAACAAGCAGAGGCAAAAGCAGAAGCAATTGAAGCAAACGTAAAGCACATACCATTGTGTTGTGGAAGCCAAAAGCAGCAGCTGAAGCTGAAGAAGATGGAGAAAATCAGTCAAGAAAAAAAGCAAGAAAAGAGGAACCGGTCACGTGATTGGGAAAACAACACACCTTTACTTTCGTGGGCCTGAGATGGCTGCAGTTGTAGCTATCAAAGAGACAGAGATAAGAGGATGGACGAGCTCATTTCGTTGTTTTGTGGGTGTTTTCCTGGCATAAGCAAGACGCCCATATTGAAGATCAACAATGCCAAATTCAAGATCTTGAAACTTCTTGGGGAAGGAGGGTTTTCCTATGTGTACTTGGTGGAGGCCTCAAATGGAGGAAAGTACGCGTTGAAAAAGATAAGATGTCCCTATGGATCCACCGAGACAGTGAAGAGTGCCATAAACGAGATCAATAACTACAACGAGTTCCATTCGCCATACATCATCAGGTCAATTGACTCCAGTATAATTGAGGAAAAAGATGGGTCGAAGACTATTTATATCTTGCTACCGTTTTTCGAGAAGGGATCGTTGCAGGATCTAATAGTCGATCTAGTTATCAACAACCAGAAAGTGAAAGAAATAGATGCAATCCGAACCTTCATTGGGATTGCAAGGGGATTACAAGCCATGCACAGACACAGCAATAACGTGAATGTCAATAAGAACAAGAAGATAAACTACAGGGATATAATTAAATCGTCCAATCGAAATTATAATAAGAACGTAAATATCGATACGAACAAAAGCAGATTTAATAGTGGGGTTGAAGACAGTTTTAGAAATTTCAGTAGTAGTAATAGTAGAAATGAAAACACCAGTGAGAATGACATTTTGTTGGATGATGAGTATGATGGAGATGAAGAAAGAGAGAACAATGAAAGTATAGGGCAAGTGTTTCCCGGGACTATATTGTTGAATGATACATATGACTCAGAAGATGAAAATACAATTGGATCAAGTACTACAGGAGGAATTTCTTTAGAAACATTGGAGATTAACAATTCCGATGCGTTTATTAATAGTGGTAATGACGATGGCAATGATAACGATAATGATTATATGCCATATTCTCATAGAGATCTTAAGCCAGCCAATGTTATGATATCAAAAGATGGAATACCAGTATTATGTGATTTAGGATCTTGCTCAAAAGCACGGATTCATATCAAAAACCGAAATGAAGCAATGAAGTTACAAGATTTAGCAGCAGAGGTTTGTACATTACCATACCGAGCACCAGAGTTATTAGACGTTAGTAGTAATTGTTTTATCACAGAGAAAACCGATATTTGGTCATTGGGATGTTTATTATTTGCTATACTATTCGGAACATCGCCGTTTGAAAAGGAGGAAGCTGAAAGTGGAGCCAGCATGAGTTTAGCTATAAGTTCGGGAAGTTATTCAATACCAAACAACAACAGCTATTCTAAGGATATTATTGAATTGATCAAATCATGTTTAAATGTTGAAGCAACATCAAGACCAGATATTGAAGAAGTACTATCAAAATCATTGGAGATTCAAACGAAATTGGAACAACAACGACTCTAACAACAGCAGCAAGCCGATAAGGAAAAAAAAACAGTACTTGGAAATGAAAACAAGTCGCCAACTGACCAACGAAACTGAACAACTAAATAGAAAAGTAAACGAATAAGAAGCACCTAGTTAATCATCGCATCTTGTGGTTTCGTAGATAGTGGCTCGTAAATCTCAGAGAGTGGTGTTTGATCGAGCTCTGAGAAATAAGGTTTGGTATCAGCAGTGGTACAAAAAGATTAAAAAAGACATAGTGTTGAGCAAAACTGACACTTTCACAAAAGATTTCCAGAGCTTGCGAGTTTTAATACAGTGCTACCCGACACAACCTCACAAAATGAACAGCGGCTACAGCAAATCTAGTGACAGTGCCACGAAGAGCGACGTTCGAAGTGTCGATGGTAGTGTTGTAAATGGCGATGGAAATAACAGTGTTAACGGCAAAGAAGGTGGTTCAAGAAGCTATCAAAAAGTTGGGCCCAACAACGGCTGGAATGATTGTCCATCAATCGATATGCTAAACAATTTGAAAGACAATAATAGCGCTAAAAACAGTGCCAATGGCAATCCGAGCAGGAAAAATGGCAACAGCAGGGACAGAAGAAAGAAGCATCTCAACATGTTGCAGCAGCAGTACAGTGAACTAAACCCAGGCCAGCAAAGTGTTGCTAGCGAGAGCTTTTCTAGATATCATGATCGAGTGAACCAGTATAATTACGACAAAGACAACATCAAGCAGAATAGTGAAAAGGTCCACCAGAGCATCAACGATTACAACAACGAACACCTCAACAGCAGCCACAACCCCCTCCACAACATCATCTTCACACAGCCCAGGCCTGGTCAGAGTATAATGACCCTTCCGGGAATACCCCTTCATCATAGGCAGCACAACAACAGAGGAAGCAGCAGCAGTGGGTCGTTGTATAGAAGTCGCCACATGAAGGAGGAGTCCACAAGAGACAGCAGCAGCAGCAATGTCTTAGGCACCATGGTGGGCATTGGCAGCTTCAGCACCAAGTACAGCAAGCACAGTAAGCACAGCGACCGTAAGTAGTGTAAAAACAACAGGCAGCACATTCAGTAGATTCAGCAGCTTCTTCGACAGATCCCCCACAGTGGTGTATGCTGTCCCCAGCATATGGATGCGTGTGATTGCTGCCTCAGGTGACTCACTTTTTCACTTTTTTTTTATTGCACTTAAGGTGGTTTTTTGGAAGCAAAAGAAACAGCTACTCCAACTCCAACCAAAGTATTCACGATGTCCACAGACGAATTTGATTTTCTTCTGAAGAAGAAGAAGTCCAAGAAGGTTGCTTCTGCTGCCTCTCCCGATGACCAGCTTCTCCTTGCTTCCAAAAAAAAGAAAAAGAAGAAGGCCTCTCCTGTCCTTCTAGACGATGACGCTGAAAGCGCCCCTGTTGACGATGATCAGCCTCAATCTGTTGATGCTTTAGCTGATTCTCTTGCTGAAACCGGCCTTATCCCCAAAAAGAAGAAGAAGAAGAAGTCCAAGAAAAAAGATATAGACGATTTTGAAAAACAATTAGAGATAGCAGGCGCTTTGAACGACGACCCAGCAAACTTGAATAACGCAAATAACGCCAATAATGATTCTGCATCAAGTCTAATAAATTCAATTCCTGTCAAGAAATCAATTGCTGACGAAGTTGGTTTGAATTACGAATTTCTTTTAGATCGTTTTTTCGAAATTCTTAAAGAAAATAATCCAGAATTAACTGGTGATAGAAATGCTATCAAATTAAGAATCCCCCCACCAAGAATTGAAAGAGAACCTAAAAAGACTGCTTTTGCCAACATTGAAGAAATTTGTGAAAAATTAAAGAGAAACCCAGACCATGTCATTCAATTTTTGTTTGCTGAATTGGGTACTTCAGGGTCCATTGATGGTCAAAAGAGATTGCTCATTAAGGGTAAATTCCAACAAAAAAATATCGAACAAGTCTTAAAGAGATATATCATAGAATATGTCACCTGTAAAACTTGTAAATCTTACAATACAACTTTAAGAAAAGAATCCTCAAATAGATTGTTCTTTTTGGTTTGTAATAGCTGTGGTTCTTCAAGATCTGTAACAACAATTAAAACCGGTTTCCAAGCTCATATCGGCAGAAGAAGAAGAATGTAATCTACTCTACTCTATTTTACTCTTTTATCATTTTATATTTATAACTATCATTATATAATTATATTTTTAAATATAAATAAATTCAATGAATAATTTACAACCAATGGAGCAATTTGTTAATCAACCAGACATTTATTTATTTTATTCTCAAATTATTCGTAGCATTTAGTAAATCCTTTTCTATCAACTCCTTTTTAATCTCAACTGTCTCTTTTCCTTCTTTAAACTCAATTTCATTTTTCTTACTATCTTCCCCATCCTCTGTCTTCTCAATAGCATAGTTCAATAAAAAGTACTCCTCAACTTTTTCTTTATTATTATTACTTGCCTCATATATCGAATCGTGGTTAGCATTATTAACTAAAAATGGATTGGCCCCATATTTCTCACACAATATATTCACAACTTTCAATTCCCCATTAATAGCTGCCCAATGTAATGCTGTATTTCCCGATTCATTTTTCTTATCAATCAAGTCCTTTATCTTCTTCTTGTCCTTCAACTCATCCAATAAATACCTTATGACTTTATAATGTCCATTGGCTGCTGCCATATGAATTGGCGTCGATAAATTGAATTCATCTTGCATTTCCATGATTAGATTGATATCCACCTCTTCAAATATCTCCTTTAATTCTTCTAAATCTCCAACTCTGGCATCGTAGATTATTACGTCTATTTCCTCTTGTGTTAAACTTGTCTGCTTCTCCATTGTCTCTGTATTGTAGTATTTCTGCTCTTTCTTTAATCAAGCTCTCTCTCAGTGCATTATCTCAAATTTTCAAAAATAAAAAAATAAAACTCAAAAGAAAAAATCATTTACCCGCCTATTTCAAAACCATATAACCCCCAATTTTCATTTTCCAACCATAGCTGCTTCTCTTCTCTTCTCTTCTCTTTACTGCTTAATAATGCCAAAAAGTAGCATTAAAAGATTATATCCAAAGGATCTCAAGGATTTAAATCCAAGCTTCTACAAACCACAATCAATCTCAAAACTAGACTTTTTATTTGACGAAATTTTTTCCTTTATCTTACCCTTATCCAATGATGAGCTAAATTTCAAAAAAAATAATTCTGCAAAATTATCATTATCCAATGCATTCCAAAATGACAATATAATCGATTTGTTATTTGATAAGAATTTAAACAAATTGGAAAATCATATTCAAAATTACATTGCTCAAAGGCACAACAACAATCTGGATTATACTTTAAATCATTTTGATAAAAGATTTATAATATTAGATAAATTATTAAACTACCTATTAAAAATTGACCAATTATCTAAACTTGAAAAATCAAAATCTGAAAATAAACATTTAATTACAATATCTTTGCAAGATTTGAAAATATTTGGAGATTTACTAAATTTAATCATAATTCAAGGTATTTATCCCTCAATTCCTTCAAATATTTTAATATCTTTAAATAAAAGACAGTTGAATAATAGTAATAATACTAATGCTTTTGATAATCCTTTAATTCAAAAATTTAAAAAATTATATTTAAAATATGAAAAAATTCCTGATTCTGATTTAATTCTACAATTGAATTTGTTGACTAATATTATATCTAAGTTTGACACAATCTTGTTATCAGATTCCACTATCGATAAAGATGGCAATAATTTAGAAAATTGCGATGTTAAAAAATTACTTTTACCTGGTATTGGTTATTCGGATATTTTGATTTCTTACCTATATTTAATATCAAACCCAAGCATTCAAAGCCAATTTGATTTCCAAACAATATCTCATTGGAAAACAAATTTAGATGAAATTGAATCCTTGAAAAATACTTATGATTTATTTCAATTTTACTCTCTAATACTAAATAATGCAAATTCTCCCATTTGGTTTAAAAATGTCGTCAAATCAAAGCTATCTTATTTAATCGTAAAGAGAATCGATGATGGTGTCTTTTCTTTATTAGATTTTATATGTGAATTAAGAGAATCCGATGATATCGATATCGAGAAAATTGACAGATTTAACAAAATTTTATTAGCAAAACCAAAAAATTTAGACCCAAAGTTATATTTCACAAATATAGGAAATCAAATTTATAACATATTGATACGAATTAATGATCCTTTGATAACATCCATTGCCTCAAATTTTGTTCAATCGCTTTTTGCTAAGAATAAATTTATTATCCATAATTTTTTTTTCAAAAGAATATGGTTTAATTTTTCTCCTCATTTAGATACTGAAAATTTTAGAAAATTCAAAGAAAACTATTTAAAATCTAAAAACTCCGAAGATAGTAACAACAATAACATGAATAAGGATGTTATAGTTGATGAAGCTGAATTGAATAATACAATCAATGTAATTTTATCTTTATCCAAAAATTCCAATGAAAATGTCTTATCTTTTTTATTTAATGACTCTTTAATATTATCATTATGGAATTATATAATATTTTGTAAAAAAACCAAAAGGATTTCTAATATTGGAGTCATCACAGATCTCTTTAAAATATTTTTCACTTTAACGTCAAATATAAATTCATTAGATTTGATCTCCAAAAATTTATTTACCATATTAAATGACAACTGGAGTTTTGGAAATGGTGACAATGGTCTTGTTTGTATTAAATTCAATGAGTCTGTTGATGAAATTTCTAACCAATATACAAATGAAAAACTCATAGGTTTATTGGATATGTTGGTTGAAACGTTTATTGATTTATTGAAAAAATTAGATAATGATGATTTAATTCAAAAACAGTTTTCTTTACTTTTAAAAAGATGGCTACCAATGAATATTGATCATTTTCATTCAAATTTAAACTCTACAAAAAATGAAAAAACCGAAAAATTGGTCATTGATGGAGAAAATGAAAATGATTTCATTAATCCATTTACTGTTTTAATTGATTTGAAACTATTAGAAGAAATTTCCAATAAATTTAAAGATAAATTATTAATTTTTAAAAATGATAAATCAAGCCAAAATGCATTAGAAATCTTGGATATAATTAAAAAAATTCTTGAAATAAACGTTAAAAAAATGGATAAGTCCAAACAGGGTAATAATATCAAAAGTAGTAGTATATCTCATATTATTGATAATAATAATCAAAATACTGAAAGTGATGACAATGAAGAAGATTCTGATGATGAAGATGAAAGTCTTGAAACATCAGAATCATTAAACTTAGTTCTTGAATTACTATCTGCAATTCTTTATGAGACAGATCCCAAAGAATTCTCAGCTGATTTTATGCAAATGTTGAAATCAATGAAAAGCTTACTTAAAAAGTTGTCGCTGCAAAATCATGCTGCAAAATCCTTATTGGCAACAATAATTGAAATGACTAATGTTGAGAATAATAAAGCACAAAAAGGTATTTCAAACAAGAAATTAACTGAGGAACAGCAGGACATCAAAATTTTTTCAAAGGCTATCAGCAATCTTACTGATCCATTGGTTCCAATAAGAGCTCAAAGTTTTTACTTGATTAGAAAATTAATTATAAAGGAATCGCCGGTAATATCCCTTGAATATGTTTTGAATTTACATTTGATTCATTTGAAAGATGAAGAAACTTTTATATTTTTAAATGTTATTAAAGGTTTAGATTCATTAATTGAATTCAACAAGGATGGAACACTACCGAAATTAATGAATATTTATAAAGATGATGCGAGTAATCTTGATTACAGGTTGAAAATTGGCGAAGTAATTTTGAGGGCTATAAAAAGGTTAGGAGAGGTTCTTAAACCAGAGCTATTGAATTTGTTATCTAGCACATTGCTAGGTATTATTCGAATCAATAAGATAATTAAGATTGAAGAAGATAGTCAAGAGAATAAGATAAAATCAATTGAACAATTCAAGAGCGATAATAGATTGAGGATGTCATCAATGTCAATTTTGGGACAAATTTGTCAAATTAATCCTTATGGCATACAATCAAGTTTGGCTGATGCATTTGACTGTGTAATTGGGATACTTGAAATGGAGACAAAAAACGAAGAAATGGAGGCAATTATGAGACGATCTGCTATTGTTCTAGTAAGTGATTTGATTTCAGGGCCTGGAGGATTGATAGGTGTTCCCAAGGGATATGGAAAGAAGGTATTGAAAGTTTTGAAATACATCAAAGATACAGATGGTGATTTATTGGTGAGAGATCAAGCTGAAGATACAATCGCTCTTATTAACAATACAGTATTAGAGGCCTTTATACCAATAGAAACTAGAAAATGAGAAAAAACAAACAGCAATAAATCAAGAGATACTTGTAAAGAATACAATTGACCTGGTTTTTTCCTTTGTTATCAAAATTTATTAAATTATACACAAAAATTAAAAATTGAAAGAATAAGTAAATAAAAATTGGTTTGCTTTAAAAAAACAATATTATATAATATCTAAGTTTACTAGTTCGGGAAAGTGGTGGATTGTTTAATCAACTTCTTCCATAGCGGATTCAGCAACATCTTCTTTGGCAGCAGGGGTGGCAGCTGGAGCAACGGTTTCTGGTTCTTCTTCATCGATGTTCAAACCTAAAGAAATCAATCTGTTAATTCTGGAGGCAAATGAGCTTGGTTCTTCTAAAGTGAAACCCGAAGTTAATAAGGCGGTTTCGTATAATAGAGTAGTCAAGTCTTTCAAGGCAGCATTGTCGGAACCTTCTTTGGTTAATTTGACTTTTAATTCTTTGATGATAGGAGATTTTGGAGAGATTTCAAAGATTTTCTTTGAAGCCATATAGGTTGACATTGAAGTGTCTCTCAAGGCTTGAGCTTTCATGATTCTTTCCATATTAGCAGACCAACCAAATTGACCGGTTCTGATAGCAGCTGGAGCATCAACTAATTTGTGAGAAACAACAACCTTTTCAACTTGTTCGCCGAGAATGTCTTTAATGGCTTTGGCTAAAGGTTCGAATTCTTTAATTTCTTTTTCTCTTTCAGCTTTTTCTTCATCAGTTTCTTCCAATTCGAAATCTTTAGTAATGTCAACTAATTTTTTGTCTTCAAATTCTTTTAATTGAGTCATGGCATATTCATCAATTGGGTCAACTAAAAAGAGAACTTCAAAGTTTTTAGCTTTCAAGGCATCTAAGAAGGGAGATTTTTCAACAGCTTTTGTGGATTCACCAGTGATAAAGTAGATGTTCTTTTGGTGCTCGGGCATTCTAGTAACGTAGTCAGATAATGAGGTTAATTCATCAGTTGATTTCGTGGAGTTGTATCTTAACAATTTAGCCAAAGCGTTTCTGTTGGTGGAGTCTTCGTGGATACCCAATTTAAGATTTTTAGAGAAAGCAGAGTAGAATTTGTCAAATTGTTCAGTGTCTTCAGCGATTTCATTGAAAGTTTCGATTAATTTCTTGATAATGTTCTTTCTAATAACTTTTAAGATTTTGTTTTGTTGCAACATTTCTCTTGATAAGTTTAATGGTAAATCTTCAGAGTCAACAACACCCTTGACGAAGCCTAACCATTCAGGGATTAATTCTTCAGCTTCATCTGTGATAAAAACACGACGAACGTATAATTTGATGTTAGTTTTCTTTTTTTTTGATTCGAATAAATCAAAAGGAGCTCTCTTGGGGATAAAAAGAATGGCTCTGAATTCCAATTGACCTTCAACGGAAAAGTGTTTAACAGCTAAAGGATCTTCCCAGTCATTGGAAATTGATTTGTAGAAAGCGTTGTATTCATCTTGAGAGACATCGGATGGATTTCTGGTCCATAAAGGTTTTGTTTTGTTTAATTCTTCGGTTTCTGTGACAGTTTCCTTGACTTTTTTAGTCTTTGGTTTTTCTTCTTCTTCATCATCTTTAACTTCTTCTAATTTTGGTTTCTTTTCATCGTCAGCTTCTTCGACTTTTGGTTCTTCTTCAACAGGAACATCTTTTTCGACTTCTTTGGTGACGACTAATTGGATTGGATAAGAAACAAATTCTGAGTGACGTTTGACGACCTCTTTGATTCTTTTTTCTTCCAAGTATTCCAATTGATCATCTTTGAGGAATAATCTGATGACAGTACCTCTGTTGATTCTTTCGTTTGTTTCGTCGAGAGTGACGGTGAAGGTACCACCAGCCTTGGATTCCCAGATATATTGTTCATCATCATTTGATTTTGAAATGACTTGGACTCTATCAGCAACCAAGAATAGAGAGTAGAAACCAACACCAAATTGACCGATCATGGTGACATCAGCACCAGCGGACAAGGCTTCCATAAAGGCCTTGGTACCAGATTTAGCAATTGTACCCAAGTTGTTGACCAATTCAGCTTTGGTCATACCGACACCGGAATCTCTGATTTCCAAGATCTTTTGATCTGGGTGTGGAGTGATTCTAACAAAGAGTTCTGGTTCAGATTCTAGTTCTTGGGGGGCACTTAGACCCTTGTAACGAATTTTGTCCAAAGCATCGGAACCGTTAGAGATCAATTCTCTCAAGAAGATTTCTTTGTTTGAGTAAACAGTGTTGATAATAAGGGACATAAGCTGATTAATTTCAGCTTGGAAAGCATAGTTTTCAGTTTTAGGAGAAGACATTTTGAATTAGGGATATATAGGGAATAGATATGAGAAGACAGGAGATATTGGTAAATATAAATGAAAACAAATAAAACAGATAGAATATATCAATTGAAGAGAGATAGCAGTAGGAAGGGGAGAGGGAAGATGGGACAGAGAAAAGAAGACAGAGATGAAACAAAGAGAGAGAGAGATAGAGGAAAAGAATTGAGGTAATGGTGGGAAAGGAAGAAAAAGAGGCAAATATATATGGATAAACTACACATAAACAGGACAGGCCTCACAAAGTGGTTGAGATGAAAAATTTCGATGGAAGAAGAAAAAAGCATAAAATGGAACGTTCCATGGAGTTCCACCATTGCGGCCGCGGGAATCCAGTGCGGTGGCGCTGTGGGAGCCCTAACTAGATGAACGAGGGCTCGAAGCGCGAGCCAGCCGTGTGGGTGTCTGCGGGGTGATGTGAAACAACGCAGATCTTTTTGGGGTTCGAGTTAGGGCTTGAAACAGGGCAAAACAGGGCTCTGAGCGTCTAAATATAGAGCAACGGGCATTTGACCAGGTGTACGAGAGGTGGTTATGGGTGTTGTTGGAGATGGGTTAGATGGAGTTGTTGCTTTTTTGTGTTGTTTGTTGTGTTTGTTGTATTTGTTGTATTTGTTGCATTTTTTAGCATTTTGATCGATTTTCGATTTACATTACCTTCGCACTTTTGGTTTTAACCCATTCCATTCCATTTCACTTTATCTCATCTCATCTCTTAAAGCAACTCAGCTCAGCTCAACTTAAAATGTCTCAAGTCAAACTTCAAGAGCAGCCTAACACATTTCAGCTACTTTGCAACACACAAACGTCGTTGAATTATATTGAGAGCTTTCGAAGGTATATTGGAAGAGATGTCAGAGATTTGTTTGGGAATAAGGATAACTTTCGGATTCTATTGTTGATTATAAATATCGTTGGGATATATTCTACGTTTTTGATCAGCGGGATATTTCAGGAACAGTTGATCAATTTGAAATTTTTGAAAAGGTTTCCTATAATATTGAATCTCGTCCAGTCAACTTCTAGTTTGATTGTATCGTTGTTATATTTTTCGATAAACAAGAATTTCCAGGTCAAGACAATTACGCATGAAATCAAGTACTTGGTCAGGCTTGACAAATATCGGTTAATCAAGTTGGTTTTGGGCATATCGTTTTTGCAAAGCTTAAGCTCTCCAATATCGCAGTACTCTGTCAGGTTTGGATTGGATTATTTATCGATTTTGCTAGCCAAGTCATGTAAACTAATTCCAGTGTTGATTGTCCATTTGATTTTATACAATAAGCGGTTTCCCAAGTACAAGTATGTGTTATCGGTTGTGATTACTCTTGGGGTTGTGTTGTTTTCCTTGAATAACAAAAAGAGGGTTGGCAATGTTAATGTTAAAGAAGACAGCAATGTGTACAACCAGTCGATGGGATACGGGTGTCTAATGCTATCGTTGGCGCTAGATGGGCTAATGAACTCGACCCAGGACCAGTTGTTCAAAAGATACAGCAGCAGCAACGCGCCCCAAGACAAGAAAGGTCGAAAGAAGAGCTCGATGGCTACAAGGATGAGAAACATCAGGACCAGAAGAGTTTTGTTGAGTGGCACGCATTTGATGATCTTTTCGAGTTTCTTCAACGTTGTTTTTTCTCTCATCTACTGCACCGTGTTCTCAAACCAATTGCAAGAGTGCTACAGCTACTTCAGCCCAACAGCAGCTGGCCTGGGCTCTTTGTCCACATTAACAAGTGTTCGGTGGTCGCTATTATGCTACTCGGTGCTAAACTCGGTGGGGCAGATCTTCGTGTTTGTGGTGTTGGAGAAGTTCAGCTCGTTGGTCCTCGTCACCGTGACCGTCACGAGGAAGATGGCGTCGATGGTGCTCAGCGTGGTGGTGTTCAACCACCACTTGCGGCCCGCCCAGCTTGTTGGGATGCTCCTTGTTGTGCTCGCGCTCTCGTACGAGGCCGCGCTCAAGTGTGCTCAAAAGAAACGCGGACAAACTCCCATTTAGCGCGGCACCCCACCGCTGGTCTCGCTCACCACGGATGCGCGCTGCTCCCGACGCTGCTTCCGGCGCCTTTCTGTGGCCACGTGAGTTGCACGCTCTGATTGGCTGGTCGCGCGGAGCCCAACAAAATCTCAACAATTTGCAATCGGCCAACAACTGCGCGTGAACAAAACACCGTCCCGAGCCCTGGAAAATCCCCCAGCTCTTCGCCCGCCGCGCCGCGCTGCGATTGGCCCGTTGGCCGTGCTCTGTTCTGTTGAGATGCGACTCTATGGCTTTATAAATATATATCAATTCTCCTTTATCTCTGCTGCTTTTTTCTTCTTTCCAGCTTCATCTTCATCTTCATCTTCTTCTCTCTGCTCCTGGCTCTGCTTGGTTCTTTTTCTTTCTTCTCCTCCACTTTCTAATTCCATTTTGTTTTCTTCTCCGTCCTCTTAATCGATAGCCAATATTCCATCTCATCTCGTGTTTCCTTTTCTTCTCACTCCTAATACCATTACTCTTTATCCTTCTTATATATACGTTGTATAATCATAAAGGTATGTATATCCAATCCTCCATTCATCCCAATTCACCCATATCAAAAAAAGATTATCTCTCTTTTTTCCTATCTTGTTTTAGGCAGTTCAACATTTCCAACATTTTCAAAACAAAATTTAAAGTTTCACCAAACAGAAATTAGACTTTTTTTCCAATCCATCCTTTCCTCTCTATTTTCTTCAATTCCTTTCTTTCTTTCTTTCTCTCATTTCTCCAATTGCCATCTCTGCTTCAGGCCCTTTACCTTCAATTCCGTGTTTCTTTCTACTAACTCTCATTTTTATCCAGTTTAATTCCTGACAGTAAAACAGAAAAGATCCATTCCAGAAATATCAATTCAATTCAATTCAATATCTCTTTCTTGTTCTTATTCTTAGATCTCACTCCCACAATACTGAAACTCACCATTTCCAATTTCAAAGTGTTGAATCTAGAACAAACCAACAAAAAAATTTAAAAACTTTTCCCTAAAACCTAAAAAAAATAAAAATTTTAAAAAAAATGTCTTCTCATCATCAACTCTCAATGAGACCAACAACCATATCCCATGGCTCTCTTGAACACACTTTGTTAATTCCAACTTCAATATACTTTGCTACTTCCCAATTGAAACAACAATTCTTGAAAAACTTGCCTGATCCAACCGAAGGTTTTGCTTCTCCTGACGAACCTTCCTCTCCCAGTGAGCTATTAGCCAAATTCCTAGGCTACGCTGCTACCTTTGTTGATCCCTTGTCTCCTGGCCCATTTGATGATGTTCTCAATTTATCCTTAAACGAATTCGAATCTCGATACCTTCAAAATAATAAATTGGATCTACACACCTTTGCCGCTTCTCTATTGACTGACGAAAAATTCCCAACTTCAATAGATAAAGTTAAACACTTAATCAAAAACTACTACATTGCAAAGTCTGTCTCCATCAATGACAGCTCCTCTTCTGCCTCAATCTCTCCTCCCAAAAAAAGTGCTCTATTATCAAACCCGAATGCAATCATCTACGCTGTCTTTGGTGGCCAAGGTAACACTGACAACTACTTTGAAGAACTAAGAGATCTATACAACATATATCAACCTCTAATCAAAGACTTCATCAACAAAATGGATCAAACCCTAAAGGACTTGGTATTGAAAACAGAGGGCTCGGAGAAGGTCTTTTCCCAGGGTCTAGATATCAAAACTTGGCTCTCCTCAAGAGAAAAAACTCCAGACAGCGACTATCTCCTACTAACCCCAGTCTCCTCCCCAATCATTGGTATCATCCAAATTGCCCACTACGCTTTGGCCTGCAAAATACTAAATCTATCTCCTGGTCAGCTAAGACACCATCTTAAAGGTGCAACTGGTCACTCTCAAGGTTTAGCCGCTGCTGTTGCACTTGCTGCTTCTGACTCCTGGGATTCCTTTTATGAAAACTCCATAAAGGCCATTTCTCTATTGTTCTTTATAGGTGTTCGTTGCCTACAAGTTTACCCAAATACTTCCCTACCCCCATCCGTTTTTTCAGACTCAATTGAAAATGGCGAGGGAAAACCTTCCCCAATGTTATCAATCAGAGATCTATCTCTAGAACAAGTCCAGGACTTTGTCAATAAAACTAACACACACTTGCCAAAAGAGAAAAAACTAGTCATATCCCTTATTAACGGTGCAAGAAATCTAGTTGTAAGTGGTCCTCCACAAGCTTTATGTGGCTTAAATCTTGCTCTAAGAAAGGCAAAGGCTCCAGCTGGTTTAGATCAAGCAAGAATCCCTTATTCTGAAAGAAAATTAAAATTCTCATCCAGATTCTTACCAATTACCTCTCCATACCATAGTCCCTTATTAGATCCTGCTTTAGACACCATTGTCCAAGATTTAGAATCAAATTCAATAGAATTCATCCCATCTACTCTACAAATCCCTGTTTTCGATTCCTACAAAGGCCAAAATTTGGCAGAATTCTCTTCAGGCTCATTAGCTAAACATGTTGTAATGTCAATTATTACATACCAAGTCAATTGGGAAAAGGCAACAAATTTTAAATCAACTCATATTCTTGATTTCGGTCCTGGCGGTTTGTCTGGTTTAGGTGTCTTGACTCACCGTAATAAAGAAGGTACTGGCTCCAGAATCATTCTTGCTGGTGCCTTCGATATTCCAAACTCTGATGACGAATTTGGTTTTAAACAAGAACTTTTTGATTCAAATCAGGAATCCGTATACTGGGCTTCCAACTGGTTTGCTGAATTCAAACCAAGATTAATTAAAACTGTCTCAGGCCAAACCTATGTTGACACTAAATTCTCAAGATTATTAGGTAGAGCTCCACTAATGATTCCCGGTATGACCCCATCAACTGTCAGTTCAGATTTTGTTGCAACCATCCTAAATTCAGGCTATCATGCTGAAATAGCTGGTGGTGGTTATTTCACTGCTCCAATGATGACAAAGGCTTTGGAAACCGTTACCCAAAAAATCACCCCCGGTTATGGTATTGGTATTAACTTGATCTATGTTAATCCAAGAATGTTACAATGGGGTATTCCAATGATTAAAGAATTAAGAGAAAAGGGCCTACCAATTCAATCCCTATCAATTGGTGCCGGTGTTCCATCCTTGGATGTGGCCTCTGAATATATCGAAACTCTTGGTTTAACTCATCTAGGTCTTAAACCTGGTTCCATTGAATCTATTGCTCAATGTATAACTATTGCAAAAGCTCATCCTGATTTCCCAATTGTTCTACAATGGACTGGTGGTAGAGCTGGTGGTCACCATTCATTTGAAGATTTCCACCAACCAATCTTACAAATGTACGCAAAGATCAGAAAATGCTCCAACATCATCCTTGTGGCCGGTTCAGGTTTTGGTTCGGATAAAGAAACTTATCCATACCTAACTGGTGAATGGTCAACTAAATTCAATTATCCACCAATGCCTTTTGATGGTTTTCTTTTTGGTTCAAGAGTTATGATTGCAAAAGAAGCTAAAACTTCTCCAAAGGCTAAAGAAGCCATTGCCAATTGCTCCGGTGTATCTGATGAGTCATGGGAACAAACTTATAAAAGACCAACTGGTGGAATTGTCACCGTCAGATCTGAAATGGGTGAACCAATTCATAAAATTGCCACTAGAGGTGTTTTACTATGGAAGGAATTTGACGAAAAGTACTTCAAACTACCCAAAAATAAACTTCTTGACGCTTTGAATAAGAACAAAGACAACATTATTAAACGTTTGAATTCAGATTTCCAAAAACCATGGTTTGGTAAGAACGTTTTCGGTTCTTGTGATATTGAAGATATGACTTATGGTGAATTGATCTTAAGATTAATTGAATTGATGTTTGTTAGATCTTCCAATCGTTGGATTGATATTTCTTTAAGAAATTTCACAGGAAGATTAATTAGAAGAATTGAAGAAAGATTTATTAAATCCAAGTCATTCTCTGTTTTACAAACTTTTGAAGAATTAGATAACCCAGATGAAGTTTACCAAAATCTTATTCATACTTATTCTGATATTGAAGACCAATTGGTCAATCAAGAAGACTGTGATTATTTCTTATTGGAATGTCAAAATCCAGCACAAAAACCAGTTCCATTTGTTCCTGTTTTAGATGAAAGATTTGAATTTTTCTTCAAGAAAGATTCTTTATGGCAATCCGAAGATCTTGAAGCAGTTGTTGACCAAGATGTTCAAAGAACTTGTATTTTGCATGGTCCAGTTGCAGCCCAATACTCCAATGTGGTTGATGAACCAGTCAAAGATATCTTGGATGGTATTCATAATGGTCATATTGAAAGATTACTTGAAGATTACTATGATGGGGATGATGAAAATATCCCTATTGTTGAATATTTCGGAAATGTTTCCTTCCAAAAGGCTCCAAAAGAAGTGGAACATGTCACAACTACTATTGATGATGATACTGTCACATATACTATTGGTTCAAAGCACTTGCCAAAAAAGAAAGAATGGTTAGACTTATTAGCCGGATCTGAACTTTCTTGGTTGCATGCCTTTATTTCCAGTGATAGAATTGTTCAAAATAGCAATTTTGTTGCTAACCCAACTCATAAAGTGTTGGCACCTGCTAAAAATATTTCTGTTGAAATTACTAATATTAGTACTCCTGAACAATCTGTATTAACCTTTTATGAAAAATTACAAGGAAAATTAAGACCCGTTGTTGAAATAGAATTAAAATCCGATTTAGAAACTATTGCTTTGAAATTAATTGAACACCGTAATTTTGATAAACAACCATTACCATTAGAATTGTTATATACATTTGATAGAAGCGATGGTTTTGCATTAATCAAAGAAAATATGGTAGGCAGAAATGACAGAATTAAACAATTTTACTGGAAATTGTGGTTTGGTATTGAAGAACCTCAAACTGAAATCGATGTGCAATCTTTGATTACAGGCGATGAAGTTACAATTACCACAAGGGCTATTGCTGAATTCACCCATGCTATTGGTAATAACTGTGAATCTTATGTTGAAAGATCTGGTAAAGAAACCTTAGCACCAATGGATTTTGCTATTGTTGTTGGATGGAAAGCAATTATGAAAGCTATTTTCCCTAAAGTTATTGATGGTGACTTATTAAGATTAGTTCATCTTTCAAATGGATTCAAAATGATTCCAGGTGCTTCTCCATTAAAGCTGGGAGACACAGTTACCACATATGCTGAGATTAAGGCCGTTACTAATAAGCCAAGTGGAAAACAAGTTCGTGTTGTTGGTATTATTCTTAGAGATGGTGAAGAAGTTATGGAGGTTACCTCTGAATTCTTCTATCGTGGAGAATATGATGATTATGAAAATACTTTTGAAAAAATTGAAGAAACCCCAATGCAAATTCACTTTTCATCATTGAAAAATGTTGCTGTTTTAATATCTAAAGAGTGGGTTCATTTGGAAGATCCAAATATAGATTTACTTGATCAAACATTGACATTCCGTTGCAACACTGAAGTTACTTACAAAAGCAAAAATGTTTTCTCATCTGTTCAAACTACAGGCCAAATTTTATTGGAATTACCAACCAAAGAGATTAAAGAAATTGGTGTTATTGAATATGAAGCTGCTGAATCATATGGTAACCCAGTTATGGATTATCTTACCAGAAATGGTAATACGATTGAGCAACCAGTTTTATTTGATAATTCTATCCCACTTTCATCTGGTATTGAGCTTATTGAAAAGACACCGGATACTAATGAAGGTTATGCAGCAGTTTCTGGCGATTACAATCCTATTCATGTTTCAAGGGTTTTCTCTGAGTATGCTGGATTGCCAGGAACCATTACACATGGAATGTATACTTCGGCTATTGTTCGTGCTTTAGTTGAAACCTGGGCTGCAGATAATGCTGCACCAACCGTTCGTGCTTACAGTTGCAAATTTGTTGGTATGATCTTGCCAAATTCTAATTTAGAGACCAGTCTTGATATGATTGGTATGATCAATGGTCGTAAGATTATCAAGGTGGAGACCAAGAATGTTGATACCGGATCGGTTGTTCTCACTGGTGAAGCGGAAATCGAACAACCATCGTCAGCATATGTTTTCACCGGACAAGGTTCTCAAGAACAAAATATGGGTATGGATCTTTATAATAAATCTAAAGTTGCTAAAGAGGTTTGGGATAGAGCCGATAAACATTTCCTTAACAGTTATGGTTTTTCTATTTTGGATATTGTGAAAAATAATCCAAATGAAATGACAATCTACTTTGGTGGAGCTGAAGGTAGAAAGATCAGACAAAACTATATGAGTATGATGTTTGAAACCATCGATGAAGATGGAAACCTCAAATCCGAGAAGATTTTCAAGGATATTGTTAAAGAGACAAATTCATTTACTTTTAAATCACCAACTGGGTTGTTATCAGCCACACAATTCACACAACCTGCATTGACATTGATGGAAAAGGCATCGTTTGAAGACCTTAAAAGCAAAGGATTGGTTCCTCAAGACTGTATGTTTGCTGGTCATTCATTAGGTGAATATTCTGCTTTAGCTTCTTTGGGAGATGTTATGCCAATTGAGTCCCTTGTTGAGGTTGTATTTTACAGAGGTATGACAATGCAAGTTGCAGTCCCAAGAGATGAGAAGGGAAGATCCAACTATGGTATGATTGCTGTGAACCCATCAAGAGTATCAACGACATTTACAGATGCTGCTTTAAGATTTGTTGTTGAACACATTGCAAAACAAACGCAGTGGCTATTGGAAATTGTCAATTACAATGTGGAGAATCAACAGTATGTTGCTGCTGGTGATTTGAGAGGATTGGATGCATTAACCAATGTTCTTAATGTCTTCAAATTGCAAAAAATTGATATTGAAAAGTTGCAAGAAATAATGTCATTGGAAGAAGTTGCTGGACACTTGAGTGAGATTGTTGAAGAGGTGTCCAAAAAGACATTGGAAAAGCCCCAACCTATTTCGCTTGAAAGAGGATTTGCTTGTATTCCATTGAAAGGTATCTCGGTTCCATTCCACTCGTCGTACCTCAGAAGTGGTGTCAAGCCCTTCCAAAGATTCCTTGAGAAGAAAGTGCCCAAGTCAGCTATCAAGCCAACCAACTTGATTGGCAAGTATATCCCCAACTTGACTGCCAAACCATTTGAGATAACCAAAGAGTACTTTGAAGAAGTCTACGAGCTAACTCGCTCGGAGAAGATCAGATCCATCATTGCTAACTGGGAGAGCTACGAGACCGAATAGGCCTGGAGTTGCAATTACTGCCCCCCCCCCACCACCACCACCATCACCCAGCCCTACGCTGCTGTAAAACATAATATTTTAGAGTCTATATAATCTATTCTTTATACACATTTCTCCTCTTCGCTCTTTTCTCGAACACGGTTTTCGGTCTTCCCGAGAGTTTTCCGAACACTGTTCCGTGTAGGGTAACTCCGGTTGCCGGTGACCAACAGCGTTTGTTGAGCTGGAGCTGTTATCTTTGCCATCAAAAGCTTCTCCATCGCCAGTTTCTCCAGCACCATCACCACAATTGAGCCCACGAAGAAGAACGGCTGCACAGAGCCAAAGCACAGACCTTGTTCTCCTCAGTAACACCTCACAGAGGACCCAGCATCGACACTCCACCATGTCTTCTGCCAGAACTGCTACCCCTGAAGAACAGCGTATAATGTTGAACGACTCGCTAACCATCATAAAGCAGCAAACCCTTCTCATGAAGAAGTGTTTGGACTCCAAGGGCAAATTGATGGATGCATTGAAACACGCCTCTACCTTTTTGTCGGAATTGAGAACTTCTGCTCTTACCCCCAAGCACTACTATGAATTGTACATCGTCATCTACGATGCACTAGAATACCTATCCAACTACTTGAAAGAAAACCATCCAAACAACCATCTATCTGATCTCTACGAATTGGTTCAGTATGCTGGTAATATAGTTCCAAGACTATATCTCATGATCACTGTTGGAACTGTCTACATGTCTATACTTAATGCCCCCATCAAGGAGATTATGAAAGATATGATTGAAATGTGTCGTGGTGTTCAGCATCCCATTAGGGGTTTGTTTTTACGATACTACTTATCTCAAAAGACAAAAGACCTATTGCCCGACAAATCTAAAGTTTCTGAAAATACCTCTCTTGAAGATTCAACAGAATTCATTATTACAAATTTCATTGAAATGAATAAACTATGGGTAAGACTCCAACACCAGGGTCATTCAAGAGAAAGACAAAAAAGAACGAAAGAAAGGCAAGAATTACAAATTTTAGTTGGTTCGAATTTAGTCAGACTATCCCAACTAGATGGAATCGATAAATTTTATTATAAAAATGTCATTTTACCAAGAATTCTTGAACAAATTATCCAATGCAGAGACTTGATCGCTCAGGAATATTTACTCGATGTTGTCATACAAGTTTTCCCTGACGAATTCCATTTATTCACCTTGGATATGCTATTAAAGGCAACGCTAAATTTAATTCCCCAAGTCTCTCTTAAAAAGATTTCTATTTCTCTAATGGATAGATTGGCAAACTTCATTCATAGAGAAGATGGGGTTATTGACTTGGAAAAGTTAACAATCAAAGATAAAAATGATAACGAAGAGAAGCTAAAAAACAAAGAATCCCAAAAAGAAAATGGAAATGAAACGAAAACTGAAATAGAAACGAAAACTGAAATAGAAACGATAACTGAAAATCAAAATCAAAATCAAAATCAAAAAGAAAAAGAAAAAGAAAAAGAAGAAAAAATAGATAATAATCAAGTTGATGCCACTGAAAAAGAAAAAGAAAAAGAAAATCAATTTGATTTGTTTCAAAAATTTTATAGCTATATTCAAAAACTAGATGAATTAAGACCAGACCTATCTATCGACGATATTACCGCTTTGTTGGAGAAATTATGCAAATTGTCCTTAACCTATTATCCAAAAAATTACAAAAATATTGATACTTTATTATTACACACTTTGAAAAGACTTGACGAATTTAAAGATACTAGAGAAGCTTCTTCTCCAATTACAGAACAAAATCTAAAAAACATTTTATTAATCCCTGTGGACTTTGTCAGCATATTTGAAGTTCATGAACAAAAATCAATCAATTTGGATTTACTATTGAATTTAAAAAACTATACAAAATTATTAGAAAGTCAATCTCCAAAAGTCCAATCCTTCATATCTCAACAATTTCTCGATAAAATATTAGATTACAAGATGCAACTACAAAATGAAGATATTGTAAACTGCATTTTCAATTTATTAAGCAGTATTGTTAATTCAAACTTATCTAGAAATAAAAAATCAAAGAAATCTTCTTCAACTTCAAATTCTCTTTTATTTGGTGAAGACAATTTAATGGATTCTCGTTTTGAAGATAATGATTCAAATCTTTCTATTGAAGCATTGATCAATCAAGAAAAAGTTGCAAAAATTTTGCATCTAATATATAATAAAGATCCAATTGAAAACTCAAAGTTACTCTTAGTAGCATCAAAATATCTTTCTAAAGGTGGAAGCAAGATTAAATATACGTATTCCTCATTAATATTTAATTTTCTTAAAATAATTAGAAGAGTCAATGTCAGAATTCTAAGACTCAATAAGAAATTAACTTTTGCAAATTTGGATTCTAATACAAATTCAAAGAAAATAACTAAATATGAAAAGAGAATAAATGACTACAAGCGTGAAATTAAGAATATTTTTAAAGGACTAACCAAATATATCAATGAATTATACTCATTCGGCTCACTAGAATTGGCTTTGAAATTATTGATCTCAGTGTCCAATATATCAAACGAGATCATGATGAATGAATTCACCAATGAGTTTTTCATCAAGATATTTTCAATTTATGAAGAACTAATTAATTCCAAACAACAATACCAAATAATCACAGAATTGATTAGCGTACTAATTTTATATTATAAGAATTTTTATGTTGAAAGTAAAAATGACTATGACAAGGAAAACTATGATAATTTAATCACTAAAACCGTTCTATATTCAGTCAAGTTATTAAAGAAACCAGATCAATGTAGAGCAGTGTATTTTGCTTCTCATTTATGGTTCCAGCCAAACGATTTTAGCTCAAAATCTAGTAAGGAGAAAGAAAGAGGAAAGGAAAAAGAGTCCGATTCTGTTAATACTGAAAATGGTGAAAATACTGAAAATGGCGCAAATGTGGGTTCTGTTGGTAGTGCAAGTATCACAAATAATAAAAGGGTGATGGAATGTTTACAAAAATCATTAAGAATCTCTGACAGTTGCATTGAGAGCTCAGTTTCAATTGAATTGTTTATTGAAATCTTGAACCAGTGTATTTACTATTACATTCATGGAAATTTGATCTCAGCAAAGTACATCAACGATTTGATAGAACTTATCAAGAATAATTTGGAGAATGTTGATATTGATGAGTTACCAGTCAATCATTTTAAGAGGACATTGAACTATATTTCAAGGCAAAAGTTAATTGATGAAAGGTTTGAGCTAATAAGATATTAATGTAATGTTTTTGATTTTTTTTTTGTTAAGAAATTCGTTTTATAAATTATTTTTTTTTCGAGCTTACTTATTTAGTCTACTTAAACTATTTAACTACTTAATTTATTGTTTTTTTTTTTCTTAAAAGGTTTCCAAAAGCCTTTAGTTTGAATAATTAGTGGATAGGCGAGTTTTGAATGCAATAAAAAAACATTTTTCTGGTTAAATCTGATTAAGAGAGATTGTTTTTCTTGAATTACGGCTTTAGCAACTCGCAGTTGGAACAGAGAACGTTGTGAGTACAGTTTTCAAAAACATAAATAGTATAAATATCATGACCACATTCTTCACAGTATCTGTTGTAGCCATAATCAAAGTCTGTTAGGCTGTGGCATTTGCAGCAAATTCTGTCTCTGTAATAATGAACTTCTCTGTAATGCATTGTTGGATGGTGGGATAATTGGATATTGTGTTTGAAAGGTTTAAAGTATAGTATAATATAAGGGACTGGGAGGATTGAATTAAGGAATTAATTGAAGACGTAAAGTATAATACAAATCAATAAATAAGCAGAATTAACAGTAAGATATAATATAATGAAACAATATAGTATAAAGGAATAGACAAAGACCTGAGATATAGATGGTTAGAGAACGTTTTTTATGATTTGGAAAGGATAGATAACATTAAATAATAAACATACCAAAGAATATGATAGCTTTGAAACTTTGAAGGATGTTAAACCTGATTATTAATTGAGATAAGATAATATGTTGTTGTTGTTGTTGTTGTTTTCTTTTGAATTTTAATTGGAATTTGAATGAGAAAGGAGGAAGAGGATAAGCTGGGTATTTATATTAATTTTCTATAGAGCTGATAAAGTGGATTGGGTTACAATTTTTTTAAAAAGATTTCTTTTTTGGTAAAGCAAATAACTTAAATTAATCAAATGATTCAAGGATTAAGAGATGAAGAAATCAAATTAAAAAATGAAGAAACTAAGAAACTAAGAAATTAAGAAATTAAGAAATTGAAGATTATGTGTTTTGATAAACTATTCGCTAGAGCACAAGTTTTGTAATATATTGAGTCTGTAGTGAACTAGGAACTATCTTAACGATTAGAAATATTCCCAGTACTCAGATCATATTTCAAATTGCTTTTTTGCAATTTTAAATTTCCAAAAATTGAAATCATCCAAATAAGAGAAACGAAGAGAAATAGAATTTATCAAGCTGTTATGAAAGAACGAAAATATCTTAATATTGGGATCATTCTTTGATATAACCACTGAAGCAGACAGATACATAATCTGTGTGAGCTTCCCTTTTCCAGCCAAAAAGCAAAGCAAAATAAGATTACACAAGCAGAGAACCTTTTTCCAAAATAATAATGTTCATGTTTTGCTGTTTGGCTATTTTGCTAATTATCAAACGAAGTTTTTGAGCCAGTTTGTTCCAGTTTACTTCAGTTTACTCCTGTTATTTTGAGCTCTTCAACATGAGATCCAAAGTCGGTTACGCAATTTTTTCCTAGTTTTTCTCGGTTTTCCACTCCGGCTATCTTTCGTAAAAAGTCGCACGCTAGCCGGAACCAGTGCCGTTGGGATTACGGAGATCGCCGAGTCAGCTGCTTCCCAGCACCAACACTCCACAACGTCATTCATTTTCCCAGTGCTGTTGCAACAAATAAGCCTAGCACCAGGGAACAAGCAACAGAAACCACTCTGGCTGCCCGTCGGAGCTGTGACCGGCTGCAAAACAGGTCGGTCCTGGAGGCCGGAGCTGCAACAGGAGATTGCTCGTGGCGTTCGAAAATAGCGTTTTTTCTTCGGAGAACCTGCAGCCTCATTTCGAGTTTCGCCGCTTTTCGGAGGAAAGCCTTTGATTGGAAACTGCTTAATGGAATAAAAGAAATTATAATCATGGGAAATGGATTGGCTTGAACTCGATAGGATTGGGAGTATTCGAGACACCAGAATGCGACTACAAAATCCACACAACTAAAAGTCTTTGTTGAAACTAACAAGATACTGAGATAGTATTGACTCAAATGAACAAAAATTCAAAACTGGCTCAGGCAAACAGTTAACCAAAAACAAATACCAATATCTAAGGAGCTGCTGGATGTCGCAATAATTAACAAATCCCAAAAGCTTTGGAATCATGTTGTAGAAACTGATGAATCTGAGTCATGAATCATGGCTAAGCATATTAATTGAATTTAATCAACGATATTCGCTGTTTGTAGCCCAAATACAATAGAAATAAATATAATTATCATTTTTATTATTATTTTGTTAACGTTATTTTGAAATACGATTTTGAATTCTTTTTGGATTTTAAATTGAAAGTTTAAGACATCAACTATTGATTTTGCTCTTTCACAAAAAACATGAGATACAAAAAATTGCCCATAGACTAAAACCAGCCAATAAGTATAAAGAAAATATGGGCAGTTGTATATTACGTTTATTCCATAATGACTGTTAGTTGTACGTTGTAATTATTATCAAAAGTCTCAAATATTTTAATCTGGAAATGAAGTAATTTAATATTTAAAAAAAATAATAAATACCAATTAATAATTGATTAATAATTAATTAATAAGCAATTAATAAATACATAATAAAAAGAAAAAATTGGCGATGCAGCGGAGTCCAGTATAATAACATGGAAACCGTATTTAAGCTAATTTCATAAATTAATTTTGAAAACTGTTTAAAAGAAACGAATATTCCAATAATATTCTGATAATGTAATTTAATGGTTATAGTTATTGTTATTTTAATCCTTTTAAATCCCTTACATTCCTCACTTCTTATTTGCCAAAAATAAACTCAAAAAATGAGCTCCAGTGGTAATCATTATAAATATAGTCCATAGAAGATAATAAAGATGGATTCAAATGGTCTGCTTGAAACTTATGGTATGTCATAATCAAACCCCAAACAATTGCAGAAGTTAAAAACCATGAAATTTTTTGAATTTTTTTATAGTTTAATAAACGATTGGCACTGGTAATCTTATTATTTATATCACTGATATTATTTATATCACTGATATTATTTATATCATTAAATTTTTTAAGATTGCAAAGAATATTGATTAAATTATTTTTAGATAAAAGAACACCAACAGATTTGCCCAATGAAAGTAAGATTCTTGATAGACAATACAAAGTTATTTGATATGTTATAGAATTAGAAAAAACTGGAATGATATCACCAAAAACTAAACAACCACTGATAAACCCAGCCAAAAACGTATCAAATGGAGTGCTTTTATGAAACAAGATTCTTTGATTCAGATTTTGATTTTGATTTTGATTCGTGTTTATAGCAAAATGAATATTTTGAACATCTGCATTATTTATATATTGGTTAAAATTGCTGCTCGCGGATATTGATTTGATGTATTTAAGGGAATATAAGATGGACTTGTAAATAATCGCATAGGTTCCCAAGGATACGCCATGCTTTATCGAGTTGATTATCACCTTTTGAATTTTCATTCTAAGCTGGAATAACGAACTTGTGCTGGACAATAAAAACAATAAAACGATTGAATGAGCACATCTCAATTTGGCTCCATAGATAAATCCATTCTTAAAAGAGTGTAGTATTTGCAAAAGAGCTAGCTTCAACTGCTTGTTGTCTTTGAGAAAGGCATGAAACAACTTCTTTGACTTAAGAGAGCGATAGAGCCAGATGGTAACAGGCGAAATGTGCTTTTTATTGTTCATTATTAAGAAGCAGTTGCGATGGCCAGCAAAGAGAAGAGAAAACAGGGAGTATTTCCATATTCATCTGCTTCTGTTCTCATAGCACTTTTTTTCTGAGCAACCCCAGATTTTTAGCTCTTTTTTGGGTTTTGATCTGGACAAAAAGACGGAAGCCAGTGGTGTGGAGCTTTCCTGTTTGGGAATGACAGCTTATTTTTGCCCCGTTTTTGAGGTATATTGTGGAACGGTGCAGTATAGTACAGCATGGTATAATAAAGTATTATATTAAAGTACGTATTATTAGGGTATATATTATTGGGCATATTTCGAGCTTAATCTCTTGATAAACCTATGTAACTGAAGTACCTGAAGAAATTAGTTGCCATTATGTCATTTTCGTTGAATCCGTTCCATAACAAGTAGTTATAACATTCATTACTATACACCAACTGATTGTTATGGTTATCGTGATGATTTTCGTTTCCGCTTTGGTTGAAGAATTTGTTGAATTTATCAATTTTATTTAAAAAATCGTCATTGGTATTGTAATTGATACTGAAATTTCTTTCTAAATATAGAATCTCCCCTTTAAATTCGTTGAAATTGAAGTTGTAATTATTCAAATTAAGGAAAAAGCTCTTATATCTTAGCATTTTAACGAAATTCAAATGAATACTATTTTCATAAAATTGTTTTTTCAAAGCCGGTTGGTTTGAATAATAATCAATCAATTTTAAATTGAAAAATTTTAATAAAACTTGTAATAATTCAAATGAGAAATTTTGGTTTAATGAATAGTCCTCGATTGATAAATCATAAAAAAAAGTGAAAACGTCAAGCAAATCAAACACGTTGTTAACTGTGTGATAAGTCAAGTTGTTAATCAAGTAATTTTCAAAAGTTTGCTTATGGTAATCATTTAAGAAAATTTTCTCTTTAATGGCGGATTCAATTTCATCATTGATATTATTGACATTGCTATTTTCAGAGTATATTAATTTTTCCTTTTGAAATCTCTTTTTAGATGGTTTATTATCAAATTGATAAAATGGATCGATTTTCTTGAAAACGTTTAAGTAAATTAGTTTATTCAATTTTAGTTTAGATAATCTATCAAACCAAATCAAGTTCAAGTTTTCTTCATTACCAACAAATTCTGAGCATAAATTTTGATTTTGATCTTGATCTTGATCCTTATCAAATGGAAAATCTTCTGGAAATGCAAGATAGTGAACGAGACAATTATAAATGTAAGGAGAATTAATTATATTGAATTTTTCAAATGGCAATTTGATTAAGTTTAAAAAGCAATCTGGAATTAAATCATTGACAACTGACTGGTTATTTTTAAAAGTTGAATTATCCCAGATATTGAAATTGGAAATCTTTGAGATTGGTAGAATTAAATCATCTTGGTTTATATTGTTTAAAATTTTATTTGAAGAAAGTTGAAAGATTGGTAAAATTTTTAAAATAGATAGGATTAAGAATAAATTGACCAATTTTTTTTTGAATAGTAAGTATAATTGATATAACTCCTTGTTATTTAAATTTTCAAATACAAAATCATAGAAATCATTTTGTTGACTTCTAATATTATTTGACCTATCAAAGATGTTGTAAAATTCAGCAAAATTATCGATACCTAAAAATTCCAATAAGATTGATTTATCCTTTCTTAATGTGGCAAAAAATTCATCAAAGGTTCTTTTGTGATCAAACAAATAGTTTGTATAAGAATTTAAAATAGTTTTGATATGGTTTAGTGATGATAGATTTCCATTGACAGTGTAATTTTGATTAAATCCGTTATTTTGATTTGATTTATTACTGCTGCTATTATTGTTGATTGAAAAGGAGCTGAAAATATTAATTAAATCGTCAGGATCTTCGATATTTTGAATTTGCAACAATTGATTTTGATTCGTCTTTAATAAATAAGAAGTGTTATTGTTATTGAAAGGAGTTAGTGAATATGAAGAGAATAATTTATAATGATCATTTAGTAGGGATTTGTAATCTGGGTTGTTAGTGTTGATGCTATTAATATTCTCAAAAATTAGCAAATCTTTGCTATTTTTCTTTTTTTGGTTCAAGTTGAACTTGTTAAGTGTATTGAAATTGGTAAAGTTGTTCAAATTGTTGAAACTATTAGCACTAGAAAAATTCATAAAACTCATCTTTTTTTTTTTTTTAAAATGGCCAGTTAACAAAAATTAAAAGTAAAACTAAGAATTACTTTGGGACCTTAAAAAAACCTCTTTGACAATATATTTATTCAAGTTTTACTTATATATAGTATATAATATATAAAAGTATATAGCAGAATACAGCTCTGAACGATTCTGAAAAATATTGAATGATTCTGAATGGTTCTGAGTGGTTCTGAGTGGTTCTATGGAACTATTTAAATAACGAGACGAGCACAATGCACTCCAGACTAGAGAATTTACAACGATATATAAATGGCGATTGACTGCAAAATGAATAGGAGCAAGAATGTTGGGTTTGTCTCCAGAAAAATCAGCTCTTAGGCTGACGGAGCAACCGAAGCAGCCCTGAGTCAGGACCCGCCAGGACCACGCGCTCAAAGAGGCAGTTTCCCAATCCGGCCCCACTTGGGACATGTGTCCTGAGTTTTTGTTGGGCAACACGTGTGCCGCGGCAGGTGCCCTCGAAATGTACTGTTCGGCGTACACCGCAGCTGGGTGGCCCTGGCGTTCGCTATGGTGCTGATCTGGTTCTTTTGGAGCAGTTCTGAACAGATTATCATTATCGCCATCACCACATTGCTCAAGACCAGGAGAGCTCAACTGTTGCTGAAAAGATAGTCTCGTTTCTTCCAGACAGAAGCTTTAGAATGAACAGAAGCTCTGTTTTGGGGGTCCCCAAGGATTCCTTTGACTTTGAAGTGCTCAAGCTCTCGCTCAAGCCAGAGAACAAAAACATCCAGCACGACCTATTCACCTACAACATCAAGATCTTCATCTACTTGTCGAAGCTAAAGATCTGTTTGAACAACCACCAGCTTCCCCAGCCAACCAAGGAGGCTGCTGATCAAATTATAGATCCTTCCTACATTTTTAACCAGCTAAATCTTCTAATTGATCACTTGTTGATTTTGGAACACTATTCATTGTTCGAATCAAATGTATCACTCCAAATTATTAAATCAATCTCAAAGAATTACTTGCTTTGCTTGATCTTGATATCGTCAAATAAGTTCAATCCCTCGACTGGCCCAGTGTTGTTTGACACAACTAACAAGTTCATCAATATACTAACTGATGAAAAAGCCCTATTATACAAGAAAAACTCATATTTATTTAAATCCAGCTCAAATCTAATCAATTCCTTTTACAAAAAATTATCAACAAATATCTTGATCAACATCTTCACCCAATTTGGAAAATCTGACCTAACTTCTTTTATCCCTCTATTATTGTCCTACCTTTATAAAACTATCAAAAAAATTATAAATAACCCCAAATCTTTACTATATCTTTCCATATCAATCTTAAACGAATCTTTGACTTTATTATCAATAGTTGTTAAATCCTCTTTATCTTCAAATCAAAACATATCTACCTCTTTCATCCCAAATGATTTGCACTCAAAATTGTTAAAACTAGTCAAGTCCCTAATTAATCTAATCCCAAATAATACAAATTTATTCAACAATTCAAATTTACAAAATAATTTGCCAATTTTATCGATTGCCTACTCCTATGAAATTTTACCTATTTTGATCTCCACTGAAAAAAAATTCCTTAATAATACTAACCCAACTAATAATATCTTAAAATCCTCTAATGACATAATTTTCAATGATATAGATTCAAAGGATAAATCCACAAATCATTTCATATCACATTTAATTAATAATTTTAACAGCTATTACATCTTAGGTTTAACCTCAATTCACAGATCAATAAGAGATTCTGCCTCGAAATCTCTAGCTCAATTATTATTTGTAAATTTTAAGAAAAATAATATATCCTCTTTAAGCCAAGTTTTAAATTATTACTTGGGCAATTTTTTCTTACTTAATTTAAATTCGTTATCCTTGTCTTCCTCTTCCCCTTCCTCCTCCTCTTCTCCAACAAACTCCAATTCAGCCTCCTCTAATAATTCCCAAAATTATTACGATAAAGACTTTCATGATCTTCAAATAATGAGAATTTCAATTTTTAAATCAATAATCCATTTTTTCTCTTTATCTAATGCAGAAAATAATAATTTCTTATTTAATAATCTCAAAACTTTAATAATCAGTATCGATAAAATTGTATTAAACAATGCTAGAATAAAAAGAGACTTGAATATTTCAAAAATGTTTGATATTTTTAGATTTTTCTTCAATGATTACGTTTTCAAAAATTTATCAGAATTTAATAAAGATCTCATATTGAAAAGAATGTTATCCGACGAATTTTTATCAATAAAAAATCTATCCATCTCTGATGCAAATTCTAAAAATTCAAATTCTTCACTTAACTTGAGAAACCCATTGACAATCTTTTTCTTATTGCAATTGTTAAATTACCTAGTCTCTGATTTGTCCTCTGCAATCCAATTAGATCAGCAACAGCATTTAGTCAAAATTATCCGTTTATTAATAGTAGATTCAGATTATAGAATTCGCTCAAATGCAATCGAATTAGCATGCAAATTTATTACAAACTTTCCAGCTTTTCAAAATGAATTCTTTAACAAATGTTTCAAACACTTACAAACTGAATTTAAAAAATCAAATATATCCCCTATCAAAATCTCAAAAATAAACTCCGGTGAACAAGATTTTTCTGTAACTTTAGATATTGACAGAGTTCAAGGTTGGTCTTTATTTTTATCTGCTACGGCCAAATATATTAATAAAGACTATGCCTCTCCAGAAATAATCACAAGGATTCTAACTTTGGCAACAACTCAATTGAAATCAAATTACTCAACAAGACTATCTTTATCTTCCACAATTTCAAATGGCTCTACAATTAATAAGGCTTCAGAGATACAGAATGAAAATGAATATATTAAAAATTTTGCAAGTTGGACTTTGCTCATAGGTTTAATGAATTTTGATTCAAATTTCTTAAAGATTAATTTATCTCAATTTTTTATATTTTGGAAAAATATTTTGATTCAAAATTATACTTCAAGTGAAAATTTAGATTATGCTTTTTTTAAACAAAGTTTTCAAAATTTAATGCTAAGAAACTTAAGTTTAACTTGTCTATTAAATTTTTTGAGAAATTTTGTTTTAACACCTGAGCTATCCAAACAAGTTCAATTTTTATTAACAAAATCCTTGAATTTTATCACTAGTTTTGAAACAAGTTTAAATAAATTTAAACTCTCTCTAAGACGTAATTCTTCAACTTCTTCTTTAAATCAAACTCTTTCATTTATTAATTCAACTATAAATCTGGATACAATTCTGCTTAATAAAATAAGAATCTATCAATGTTACTTGGCGTTGGCGAGTTTCATTAAAAACGATGTTAATTCAAATATCTTAATTTCAGCTTTAAGTAATTTTTCCAACCCTGAAATCTATAATCATTCTAACATAGAGTTTTTAATACCCAACAAAAATAGTAATTTAGCAAGATCTAATTCTGTTAAAAGTAAAACTGATCCAAATAATATTTCTACCAAACATGAAATCCAAGATAATCTTGATAATAATGATCTATTGTTAGCAAATGATGGAGTTTTCTATGGTTTGACAAGCAAATATTATTTCAGTAGAATTCCAGATTTATCAGTTAAATTTCCTTTAAATAAAAAAGACAGTGAAAAACCCTTAACTTCCGATGATTTCGCTGAGTTGGTGAATAATAGTACCAACATGAAATCCAAAGCTGATTATTTATTGTTTGAAGATTCTAAATACGATGATATTGATCACATTTCTATTCCTCCAGATTCAATAGAATCAAATTTTGTTAAAAGTCATTTTTCTGATCTGACATGGATAGATACATTTGAAAATAATATATTATTTAGACCTTTTTCTCCTCAATCATTTCATGACCCCTTTTTGTTAATTTATGATGATTCTTATTCAGGTGTTGATAAGTATTCTTCAGGTTTGACAACCCAACTTATTGATTTATCAATTGAAGTATTTATTTTATTTTTCTCATCTTTACCAAGTCAAATTCAGCAATCTTTGCTAGAACAGCTTAGATCCAATATTCTTTCTAAGAAATCTTTATTCTTGCGTTATAAAGCAATAGTGATCAATTCATTTATCACAATTCATGGAATATTACTGAGATTTCAAAAAAATAATATGAAACTTGACGGGCAAATTTTTATCACACTAATGGAGATGCTTTCTAGAATTGACGTTAAAGAAAAGTATCTTGTTCAACTCAAATCTGATTCAATTGGTTTAGTGACATCTCTAGCATCTGATAAGAACTTAATTTCTGAGCAAGTTCAGATTTTTGTAAAGAACATTGTGGATAAAAACGAACCTTATTCAAGATCAACCAATTTATTGATATTGTCATCAATTTATAAGCATTCTTCAGCAAATTTCAATCAAATAATGGATCTACTCTTAACATTGGTTATTGATTCGCATCCAGTAGTAAACTTTTGGGCATTGGATTGTTTGGTGACAGTTTTAGATTCTCGTTCAACAATTCCAAATGGTTTGTGTATCAGGATACTTCAAATTTTAGAGAGAATATACATTGACGATTCATATAATTTGAATACTTCTTCTTTATCAACATTTAATTTGAGTATTAAATTTAATTCGAGGCAAGTTATTTCAAGGCTTTTACGTTCTTTAATATTAAGCATAGGACCTGGAATCATTGAACTTCAATATGATAGTAAGATTATTTTGAGGAATCTCATTATGAGCTCATTATTTTTGGAAAACGATTTAACAGTTCAAAGGGAATTAATAAGTGCAATTCTGAATTTATTAATATTTGAAAATTCTATAGTTTCACCAGAGAAAGGATTTAAAATATTCGAGTTAAGTTTTTTCAAAGAATTATTAAAATTCCATTTGAAAAATAATTTGTACTATATGTCTATAGGAACAATATCTCTATCAATCTCGATTCCATTTTGGAATCTAGCTGAGGAGAATAATGAGATTTTTTTAATAACAACTAGTTATCAAAATCTTTCTTTAACGATATCTTGCTATTTTGAATTAATCAAAATGTTAGATATAGATGAAGTGCTTGCACCTGAGGTTAAAAGATTATTATGGATATGTGTTGATATGAAAGCAAGTTTTTCAAAATTACTCGAATTATTTAAGATGTGGATGGAATCGTCTTTAAGTGCCAATTGGTTTGTTCTATTGAGTAGTTTGTTTAAAATTGAGAAGGGGAAGTTGTATAATGAAATTTTCAGCAGTTATAAATCAATTTTGACCAAGTATGATAAAAAAGAAATTAAAGTTGAGATAAAAGATGAAGAAGTTCAATCTATGGCTAATGCTGCTGAAGAAAGTGAGAGTGAGGATAATAATTCCAAACAAAAAAACAATGATGCTGAGGAAGACAGACATTCTAATGGTAGAAGAGGATCTAGAAGACAGAGTAGAGCTTCCTTTGAAAGTTTAAATGAAACAACAGTTGAATATGATCCAATCGATTGGAGATTTAAGGCATTTGTATTAGAGTTGTTAAGATATTTACTAACGTTTATTAAAACAAATCCAGGTCTATTTAACGATCTTGCAAAAAAGATTTCTGATTTAATTAAGATATCATTTGGCGCATCAACCTCATCTGTTATAGAATTAAGAATAATTGGTATTAATCTTTTAGGAGATATAATTACAATTTATTCGAATATTATGGATCCGTTATATCCAACTATTCCATTATTAGAACAACAACAAGCACAGATAATATCTGCTTTGACACCTGCTTTTAGTCAAGATAGTTCTACTATTCTTGCAAGTGAAGCGATAAATGTGTGCGCAAAATTTATTGGGTCTGGAATTTCATCATTATCAAAATTAGAAAGAATTTTGAATATATTAGTTAATTCTTTGGAAGAGTTTTCAGGCCACGGCGATATGAAGATTGGAGATGTTCAAGTATTAACAAATCAAGGTAAAAAAAGAATGAAGCTTTTCATATTAAATGCTTGGGCAGAATTGAAAATATGCGCCAATAATTTTAATAGTGGCAAAGATTTTAAAGAATATAATAAAAGTAATGAACCAGATGAGGTAGGAAGTAATGAACTTAATAGATTAATCAATGAACATTATGATATTTTAGTTCCAATGTGGATTTTATCATTAAGAGAATTTGCAACATTAAAATATGGTGGTGGATTTGAAGAAATCTCAGATAAACGGGTTGAATTATTTTTATATGAGTCATGTTGGATAAATTTTGTGGATGTAATTGGATGTATAATTGAAGAGAAAGAGGAATTTATATTTGAGTTGTTGAAAAATGATATTGGTAATTTTTTCTTTATATTATATGCACAATGTATTGAGCTATTAATAAAGCCATCTAGTTATTTATATTCCAAGTCATTACTTTCTACTACAAGTAAGTCTAATAACCATATTAGGATATTGATTGCATTGAATAAGTTATTACATTCAAAGATATCGTCTCATGTTATATTTCAAGATTTGATATTTTCTGAGACAATTGATCTATTTAATCGATTAATTTTAGTTAGTGAAGATAAAGAGAAGATTATAATAGTTGATCTTGTTAGTGGACTATTTTCAAGTTATTTTAATGGAAAGGAAAATACTGAGGATTTCAATTCTGATATTGATAAATTGTTTGAGTTGTTAAGAATTGTTATGATTTCCATTGGGAGTATCCTACCATTTATATCCAATGACGAGAGAAAAGAAGGAGAGCAAGAAGGAGAAGAAGAAAGACAAATTGAATTAAGTCATGATAAATTATTAATTTTAAAGAATTCATTTAATTCAATAAGCATGATGATTAATAAATTTCCTAAATTGATTCGAATTGATTTGATTTCGTGTTTATTATATATTTTGACAACAATTTATTCCAGAAAATTGAAGCAAAGAAATGAGATTATTCCGATAATTTTGCCAACATTGAAAACACTTTTGATTGGATTGATTAATGATGGATGCTATTCTATTATATCCGATTTTTATAATGTTTTAAGTGGACTAATCGGGGACGATAAGAATTCGTTTTTGACGTTGATGGTTTTGATAACGACATGCTCTAAATATTTTGAAATTAATGAGGAGAATAGCAAATTAATGGTCAAGACGTTGAGTGAATGGATATTAGGGAAGGAGACATTAGCCTTTGCTATTCAGTCGATAAAGTCATTAATCATTTCATCGGTTAAGGAGAATGGTGGATCAGCAGGAATAGTTGTTAAACGGTTATTACCAACACTTCTTGAAATTTTATTGGAAGACGAGGGAGGTAAAATTGAAGAGCCAAGGTTAATAATTGAGATGTTTGTTTTGTTGGCCAAAACATTGAACAACAGTAAAAACGAGGAAAATAAGAAAAATGTTGAGAGTAAATTGATCTCAATTTACTCGATTATAATTCCGTTGTTTTGCTGGTTTGACAAGAATTCGAAGATCAGTTCAAAGTCGTTGAGAGTGTATTTCCACAACAAGTTGATAGAGTTGGTGACAATGAATTCCGAGACATTTAAAATAGTGGTAAATGAGGTGTTGTCGGCAGAACAACGACAAGAAACCGAGAAGTTGGTCAAGTTTGATGTCAACGATAGGGACAACAGCAGCTCAGACGATGGCGAGTCGGAAAAGCAGCAGCAGCAGCACATCCAGTTGAAGATGTTCGACTCCAACTGAACGGGATTCGGACGACTAATTAGCTTATCTTTCCTCACCGAGCTCTCTCTACGAGGCCTCTGGGGCCAATCCAGCCCGATTTCCGGTTCGCACCGGCAGCAAAAGCAGCACCAGCCGCAGCCGCAGCAGCACGCGCCACGGAACCGTCCGCGGACGCCGCACCGGCTCACGGGGCGGACGGGCCAATGAAAACGCCCCGAACAAAGCGCAAAAGTGTCCGTGCGCGGCGACCGCCCGTAAAAACAACACGTAACCTGCTCGTTGTTTCACGAAGCGAAGAAGCAACAGAAGAAGCAGAAGCAGAAGTAGAAGCAGCAGCAGCAGCTGAACAGTGCCAGCAGAAACACCCACAGAACCACGCCCCATCTCCACCTCTTTGCCATGAACGAAGACGCCTCCAGCTTGATTGTGGACTTGAACAACTTCGACACCACCTTCCAGGCTGACGATATCAGGCCCAGAAAAATCAACAAGCCCAATCCCCCTGCTAAAAGATACAAAGACACCATCCACGACTGGTATGAAAGACACGAAGACAATCCCAACAACAGAACCTGCATTATTTGCAGTGAAACTGTCACCATCCCTGAGAGTGCAAAGGGGAACACATACTTCTTGAAGGCCCATCTCAAGCGCAACCACGACATCAACTACAGAGAAACTGGCGTTCCTCACTATTTAAAGCCTACACTTCACCACCAGCCTCACCAACAGCAACAACAACCACAATCCCAGGCCCAGCAAACTCAATTGCAAAAGTTCAATCCTGCTCCCTCTGCAAAGAAGAGAATCAACAAGGGAAAGATCCACGAGTGGTTTGAGCGAGACAAAAATGATCGAAACACCAAACAATGCCTCCTATGCAACTATATCATCCAAATACCTGAATCCGCAAAGGGAAACACTTATCTCTTGAAATCCCATCTCAAAAAAGAGCATGATATCGATTTCCAATCTTCTCAACCTCCCTCTGTCTCAACCACTTCCACACCTACAAGAAATCTTATAACCACTCTTAAGACAACCACCCCTAATACTACTAATTCGGCTTCCAGTAACCCAAATTCTATCCCCAACACAAACCCTGTTCTAAATTCATCCACTCTTTCACCCACTGCCATCAGCCAAAACAATCTCAACAACGCTATCGCTGTTATTTCCAACACCAACTCAAATTCAATCTTGAGCTCTTCAAAACACACTGCTTTGGTCAAATATGCTGGGATAACTAAAAAAATCGAACCTTCTTTAAAGGAAAACCTACAAAAGAAGATTTCTTTATTTTTGGTTCAAAATCATATCCCCTTTAATGTTGTTAACTCTCCTTCCTTCAAATCCCTATTGCTAGAAATTAAAGGTGTTAGATCTATCTCAAACACCCCCCAAGCTAAAGAAATTTACAATGTCACCACAAGTCTCTACAAAAAAATTATTGATTATTTGCCTACTTTTTTCAACAAATATGACCGGAAATTATCCTTGACTTTAGATCGTTGGTCAACGAATAACAATGATGTTAATCTATCTATAACTGCTCATTTCATCCTATCAAACCAAATCATCGATCTTATTCTTGATATCTCAGATATCAAAAACGAAGACGACAATTATTTAGCAAATTACATCTTTTCAGTTGCAACCCGTTTTAATATCACTGATAAAATCTCATACATCACGACTGATAACTTGGTTGAAAACACTTCAATGATTGATTCTTTAAACCAATTAATCAAAGATCTTCATGGCGGTTTTCCAACTTCAACAATCGAAATTATCCCCTCTATTGCCCATATCATCCATATCATAATTAACAGCTTTCTAAATGAAAGAGTAGAGAATGAATCTCAACAGATTACGCAGCCTCTAAATCTCTTCAATGTCTTGAATTTATCTTTGGATCAAAACATCAACCAATTGATCGAAAAATCAAGAGCCTTAACTTCTTTTATTCAAAATTTAAAATTAGAAGAGTCCACTTTAGTTAAATTTGCAGTCAAAAATGGTATTACTTCACCTCAACTAAAAGATGTAAAGACTCATTGGAATTCAAATGTCTTGGTCTTGAGATCAATTTTAAACATAAAACAATCAATCAACCAATTCTTAAATCAGTCAAACCACGATTTAAGTTTATCGACAGATGAGTTTAACATCATTCAAGTTTTAGTTAAGTTTTTAAGTAACTTTGAAAAACTTGTTTTCAGGTTTTCAAAATCAAAGACCCCTACTTTATCTGCCGTCATTCCATTTTTCAATTCAATTGATACTTTGATTGAAATGCTAAAAACAGATCAAAACATTCCCTTGGGAATACCTAATATTAATACAAAAATCGAGTCTATGAGATACAACTATTTAAAATATAAAAGTACAATAAATAACTCCGTCGCTCATATCATCGCCACTTATTTAGATCCTAGATATAAACAATTTTTGTCTGAAACACAAACAGTTGACGCTGAAAAATATCTTAATGAAAAAATTGCAAAATATTATCAAAATAAAAAACCCGATGAAAATAGTTCAACAAATAGCAACTTGGGAGCAGGTGATTATGATATTGAGGAAATCTTAAACCAAAGACTTAATAATACAAATGAATCTGGAAATAATGTTAATGAGTTATTAATATACCGTCAATTACAACTTCAAAAACAAAATGAATCTATAAAAGTCCCCAAACCAAATTTAAATAATTCAAACACAGTTAATGGAGATTTGAATGATCTTGGTGAAAAATATGGTAAAGAGCACAATGACTGTGAAATCGAATCTTTGGGATTCGAAGATGAGGTATTTTATAATGCTCAGGATGCGTCCTCTGAAGTCGACTTGGCTGGATTTTGGCAAAATCAAGAAAAATTCCTTCCTTGTTTATACTTAGAAGCCATGAATATCTTTTCGGCTCAAGCATCAAGCTGTTCATCTCAGAGATCCTTCTCAGCTTCTTCTTTGATACCGAATAATTCAATTTCAAAAATTAATCGATCAACTTTTACTACTTATCTTATAGTTGATGTATTCAATAAATCTTTTGATTTAAAAACCATAGATTTTGATTCTGACGTTCATCTTGAATCACATCTATTGGTATAAATGGTATATTCTTAAAATTAAGAAAACGGTCTTTTTTTTATTCTTGACTGATTCTTTTTTTCTATATATACATTTGATTTATTGAATTTTTTTACTTTATTTTATACTACTCTAATTTTATTTTATTTTATTTTATTTTATTTTATATTAACTTATTTTACCTTATCTTATCTTACCTTATCTTATCTTACCTTATCTTATCTTATCTTATTATCCTTTTTGACTTTTTTTTTTGACTTTTTTTTAACTATTTGAAGTAATTAATCTCTTTAATATTATATTTCTTTAGTTATATTTCTTAAATGTTACGTATTGTTTTTGATTACATTTGATATCTTCTTGTATAGTCATGTATTGTTTTTTTAGGAAAACAGTAATGGTGAAAACTAGGTTGAAGGATTTTAGTTTTTTATGGAAATGATAAAATTTCTGGTTAAGCTTTAGTTTTAGTTTTTGTATTTGATGAATCACCTGAAGGTGTATTGATATCTTTGAAAGATAAAAAGTTTGTTTTTAAACCATCTTGAACGACTTCGATTAATTTCTTTTGACGATCAGATACAAAACGGGTGTTTTCGATAAAGTTTGATTTTCGTTTTAAAATTTGTTTATACTCTTTAATTTCAAATAGCTTGCTCAAGTCTTCAATTGAGTTCATGAAAACGGATTGATTTTGTTCGTAAATTAAAAAGCCATTTGATTCTGGGGTTAGGTAATAAGATAAACAATAGGACCATTTTAGGACATTTCTTGCTTGAATTAAAATTTGGATTGAATCCTTTAGAAAGTCGAAATCGATGTAGGAATTGCCAGTTTTAATTTGCAAGTTGTTTATAGTTTTTTCCATTGTTTTAAAGATTTTGAAATCTTGTTTTATGGAAATTTCATGAGTTTGAAAACGGTCAAAAAAGTGGATATATTTTTTCAATAATTTTTTTGAAATTTCTTTCTTGTCTCTTGCACCTTTCGAATCATCTTCATTGTAACGGTTGCATTGGTAGTAGGAGCTTCCATGGGAAGCCCAGGGGCCTAGACATATCCAACAGAATTGGTGGAAGCATTTGTAGCAAGTCATGTGATTACAGCCGCCATTTTTTTCTATGGAGGAGATACATTTGGGGCACTCTTTTGTGTTGACATTGATCCAGTTTGCAGTTTCAGAGTCGTCTTTGCATTTGTTTACCCATAGTTTTGATATGTAGCAAGGGCAAGGAAAGTGAGATTCTAGACGGCAATTGAAACAGTAGTTGTGGTTGTTGTAGCAGGTGAAGATGGGAAGGTCTATGTTTAAGTTTTGGATAGTTTTTGAGTCAATTGAGCTGAGTAAAGCAGAAGAGAAGGAGAATAGGGAGTGATCGTGAGTGAGATTTGGGTTTATGTTTTGGATGACAGAATTGCAGTCTGGGGCTGGACAGTAGGAGTAGTCCTTTTTAAGTTGGATGTAAGATTTAGCTATTTTTTGTAGATATAGTAGGGTGACTAGATTCAAATGATCAGTGGAGTTTGACGAAGTAAAGTAGGAGTTGAATTTTTGGATATATTTGAAGTCGTCATTAGGGTCTTTAATTTTTGAAGGGTTGTGTAGACAGTAGTTTATTGATTCTATTGGGAATTTTTTGTGTTTTATTTTTTTTTTTCTTTTATTGTTAATATCGTTGTCGTCATCGTCGTCATTTTTGTGATCATCATTGCCATCGTCGTCATCGTCGTCGTCGTCGTCATCGTCATCTTCGTCTTCGTCTTCGTCTTCGTCGTCAGATATGAAAACTCTGCCAACTTGGTTTCTTTGCTTTTGAGCTTTGTTTCTTTGTTTTTTGAGTAGTTTGAAGTAGTATTTGTATTCGAGTTTATCATCGAGAGGGTCATACTTTGTGGACAAAAGTTTTCTGTTGTTGTCGTCGTTATCGATATCGGAATCTGTGTTGTTGTGCAATTTTTTGAATGAGTTTTTGTTGATAAAGTCGTTATCATCGGTATGTAGGTTGATGTCAGTGAGATTGTACATGAGAAATAGGTTATTAAGATCAGATAGTTTAAATAAGTAGGGGCAGTTTAGTTCAGGGCAGTTTATTATGAATAGGTTGTCTAGGATTTTATTTTTGATGTATTTTCTGAGACAATTTATGCAAAAGTAGTTGTGGTTACATGGTAAAAAGTAGAATTTCGATTGATAATTGCAGCAAATGGAGCAGAATTTTGAATCTTTTAGGAGTGATATTTTGTTGTTGTGAAGTGAAGTAAAGTTTAGCCTGAGATTTAAGATGAAGGATCTGTTTTTGATGATGTCAAGATTGTAGTAATTATCTAGGAGAGAGTCTGTGTTCCAATTGAAATAGACTAGCAAGAGTAGGGCCTGGTTGAAGGGGATGTTGAGTATGCTTTTGATGTCGTCGATTGCGTTGAAGAGAACAGTGTAGATGAAGGAGTTTAGAGTGAAGGATTTGTAGCCAGTATGGTCGATGTAGTTGAGAGAGGAGTCTGTGTCCTGGTTGGCCTTGATCAAGATGTCGACCTGGAAGTCGATTGGATCAATTGGATTGTTGGCAGGATAGGCGCTTAGACTCTTTGAAGGACCAGTGGCAGCTGGAGATGGGGTGGGATTGGCAGCAGAACCAGGATCACAGTCGCCAACAGAGTCGTGCCTGAGGAACTCGCTCTCACCAGCGTCATCGTCGTCGTCGTCGTCGTCGTACTCAAAGGGCTCCTCGTCAGATTCCTGGAGGTAAATGCTGTCGTCGTCGTCGTTGTAAGAAGCAGCCATGGAGGCATAAGCAGCAGCGCCAGCAGCGCCGCCGACACAGGATTATATAGCGGACGAAGGGCTACCCGGCACGCCCACCGCCGTGGTCCCGCGCTGCTCTTCTTCTGCTGCCTCTGCCGCCTCTGCCTCCTTGCCAGCACCATGGACTCCTCCGCCGACACCGAGAACGACGCCAGCGCCCAAGCTGCTTCTTCTCCCTCCCATCCAACTGCTTCTTCCCCGGTCCTCCATGGCGCTACCGACGCGATGACCACTATTTCCTCTGGCCACAGCAGCGACATTTTAGCTGGTTCCTTGCCTCCACACAACACTACCTCCACTGCCGACAACACCACCACCCCTACAGCTGCTCCTGCTCCTGCTGCTTCTACTCCCACTCCCACTCCCACTCCCACTCCCACTCCCACTCCCACTCCTACTCCCACTCCCACTCCTACGCCAGCTGCCGCCGACAAAAATAGCAACAATAACGGTAGCAATAAAAACACCAGCGATAACAACAGCAATGCCAACAAAAAGAACATAAAAAGACATGTATCCAAATACGCCTGTATTCCTTGTCGAAATAAAAAAATCAAATGCGACAGCTACGACATTTTAATCCAATCTCTCTCTCCTGACATCAAGAAAATTGACGACTCCATTAAGCGCCCAACTTGTTCAAATTGCAAATTCAATCCTAAAAATTGCACCTTTGAAAAAGGCAAGAGAGGTGGCAAGAGAAAGAAAAAAAACTCCTTAAATTTGGCTATCATCAACAACCTATCCAAAATTTCTTCAAACAACAAAAATCTACAGATTTCATCCAATTCCAACAATGATAACACAAAAATCACCAACAACACTTCCTCGCAGCCTCCTCCGCCGCCTAACAACTCGAATGTTATACTAAACAATGGCCTTGATCTCTACTCCCAGCAATCCTCCTCCATCTTGTCCAGCTCAATCGACAACTCAAACACAAACGCCCACAGCGCTACCGCCAACCTGAACAAAAACATCTTTTCGGCTTCTTTAAACAACCTCAACAATACCTCCTCTGTCCAATCCTCCTCACTATACAATATCCCTTTGTCAAATAAAACTTCTCCTTACATGCGTTCAACAACTTTACTATCCCCAATTAATATCCCAGTCTCCGACAATGCTCTGCTTCCTCCAAGTATATCCAACATCTCAAGCTCGGGTTATAATTTCATAAAACCCCAATTCAAACAGCTGCTGCAACAAGATCAAGACCAGCAGCACCAATTCCAACAACTCCAGCAACAGCAACAGCAACACTTCCAACAACATTACAACTCAAGACCTCCTCCCTATCCTCATCCCCATCCACATCACCCTCATCCACACCACCCTTACCATCATCGCTCCAGATCAAGATCAAGGCCAAGATCAAGATCAAGTTCAAGATCTCATTCTTCCCATTCTTATTACAACAGCATGCCTCCTTTCGGTCCTGGCTCTTTTGGTCCTCCTTTTGGTCATAACTTTGGCCCTCCTCCACCTCCACCTCCACCACCTCAACTTGGTGGCCCAAGAGGTCATCAGCATCCTTTTTTTCACCACCACGGTCCTCCTCTTCCTCACCTTCATCACCCTCCTCCTCCTTCTTCTTTATCCTCCCATCCCAATTTTTACTACGAAAATTCTCCTGTTCAATTACCCCCAATTAATTATCCTCCTTCAAAATCATTTCGCTCTCATTCAAATTCCACTTCTACTTTGAATTTAAATCAAAACCAAATTCAAATTCAAAATCAAATTCAAGATCAAAACCAAAACCAAATTCAAAATCAAAGAATTGCTGAAATTGAAAATAATAACAACACTGTTAGCAACTCAATTCCTAATACCGGCGCTAATACCAACATTACCACCACTGACCACAGCAACAATAGCACTTTGTCTGACATTTATAACAACAACAATAATCACAATCCTAACAAAAATCACAATATTGACTCTCCCACATCTCATCCTCATCCTCATCCTCCTCCTCTCTCTTCGGCTTTTGCTCAAAATTTAGATACCGATAACCCGTCTTGCTCATCCCGCTTACAAAACCAACAAATCCCTCTTCCTTCTCAAAATCCTTACCAATACAACTCTTTGGAAAATCTTTCCTACCAAAACGCTTACTACTATGATAACTATAAAAACAATCAAAGATCTGATTCCTCCTCTTTAGACAAAACATACCCAACTTTAAATAACAACAGCATCAGTAATATCATAAACACAAACTCAGACAAAATCCCTTTTTCAAAGAATAATCAAAGAATTTCTAAAATTGAAAATAAATCTTCCAGAAATGATCTGTCTCTTTCTTACTCAAATCAATACAAAAACCTAAATCCCTACGACGACAACTCTCAATACATTGAAGAGATTAGTGATGCTGATACCAACATTGATCTCAGTCTTGATAATAACAATAATGACTCAACTAGCAATATTAATGATACTGATAACAATGAAAACACCATTGATCAAAAACCTGATGACGATAACGATGAAGGTAACGATGACAATAACGATGACGATAATGACATTGATATGAACTCGGATATTTCTATTCTCAACCAAAACCAATCCAACAATAAAATCTTAGAGCTGAAACCATCAAAGAGATCTTCTTCAATCACTCCAAATTCACCCCCTGATAATTTAAATGGTAAAAAATTAAAACCAAACTATCCTTTAACTTCAACTGACCCTGACCCCAAAAAAAATAACATTGAACAAATAATGAACAGCTCAAATGATAATGCAATCTATAAACATGTGAGTCCCTCAACTTCTAAATTGATTGCCATGGCTACTAAAAATCCAGAGCTAATACAGAAAACAAAAAAGAAAAAATACTCAAACAAAAATCAGAAAAAAATTAGAAATATCAATACCAACAACATTAATAACACTAATATCACTAATGATATTAATAATATTAAATTACCAAGCGAAAAATATTCAAAACCATTAGAGTTGAAATCTATTTATGAAATGAATGCTATATCAGAACAGGAACTACAAATATTTGACTTGCCAGATTGGAAAACTGTTTGTGTATTAATAGACCTTTACTATAGATATTTACATCCTGCTAGACCAATTTTGCCTCCCAAAGCAAGGTTTATTTCTCAATTATCTATCAAGGAAATGGCTTCTCTATTGCACTCAATGTTTGCCTCAAGTTGTAGATATAGCAGTCCATTAAATGTAATAAAAGATGATTTGAGATCTCCCAAACATTGGTATAGACTAGCCGAAAAATATTGGAGTTTATTACCAATAGAATGCTCCATAAAGGCATTGGCCATTTTATCAGGCTCTTTAGTCCCTGAAAGTTATGTTACTTCCAGTATGGATGGTTCTGAACGTGCTGCCTCAATCATTAACAACACCTGTATTTTGAAATATTACTCTTTACTTACTTCTAATGATTTTAATAAGATTTTATCTATTACTTCTTCAAGAGATATCTGTGATAGAGAGGATATGATTAGAACCTTTTGGGGTGTTTGGAAATTAAATGTATTTTTAAGAGCCAATAGCGGTTATCCTTATAGTCTTGATCATCGAAATGTTTTGGATTTTCCCAATGAATTACCATTTCCTTTGAGTGATGACTTGCATCAAACAAACCTAATGGCTTTGACTGATAGCATCGGCAGTTTAATTATTGATTCAGGAAGCCTTCCTTCTTTTTTACGCTATAAAGATGTTGAAAATAGATTAAACTATGTATTAACTGATGACGATGTCGATATTGATAAATTGGGTATAGTAGATTCCCATTTAGTTATAATTGCAGTTAAAAATTTATCAGATACTTTGGATCAACTTTCTCAGGATAATTTAACTGCATCAAATTTAATGCTAATTGATTCAAGAATTCAATTAATTAAAAAAGTTTGCCCAAATTTATATTTTATTTCTTTAGAGAAAAAAAAATTGTTAGTAATAAGAGCAACAATTATATTAATAATGTCAAGTATTTGGACTACAATAATTCTTGCCCACTCAATGATTTGTCATAAATTATTAATAATGAGACCGCCTCAAAACTCTAGCAGAGATGGAATCAAAAGATTAAATTTTGTGGATAGATTAAAAAGTTTTGATATTCTTAAGGTTTCACATAAAGCAGCGAGAGAATTGACAAAAAAGGAACTCAGTTCATATATAAAATGTATCGAAGCTGCATTTGAAGTGACTGAGCTAATTGAATTAGGTCAAGGGATTTATGATGATGACCAAACATCGGAAGATATATTGCCAGCAATTGTTGGACCAACTAGTTTAGAACCTGCGATTGAATTATCACCAAAATTAAATACCAATAATAGAAAAAGACCATGGTATTTGAATGCATTTCCTAAATTGAATACTTTATCATCCGCATGTGCTCCATCTCTTCCACCAAATCCAGATGCTTGGTTGCAATATCCAATATTTTTTGGAGTACCTGTTTGCAATTCATTTGATATTCATATTTCAATTTATGTTTTATCAAAATTTATTAAATTTGAGAAGAGCAAAGATCAAAGTAATTTAAGCGAAGATAGAGTAAAATTAGATTTTTTTGTTAAAAAGAACTGTTTGGATAATAAAGATGGTAAAGATGATAAAAATAACAAAGACAATAAAGATGACGAAGATGACGAAAATGGTAAAGATAATAAAGATGACAATGATAATAAAGATGATAAAGATGAGAATACGGAAAATGAGAATGAAAATAAATATGAAAAAATTCACACTATAGTTGTGAAAACTAAAGTTTGTGAAATTTTACAAAAATATTCGATTACTTCAAATGTTTCAAATAGGTTAAGACTTTTATCTAGTTTTTTCAGGTTTTATGGTAATTTTTGGACATTGGTATCAGAGACGGAAAAAGCATATAATGAGGCAGTAGAATATTTAAGAAATGAGCTCAATTAAAGAGGTATTTAAATAAAATATTTCATGTAAATTAGATGAATTTTCAATGTTAATTTTTTTTTCTTTAAGACAAAAACATTTTTTTTTTCTTTTTTTTTCTCATTTACGAGTAATAGTTTTATTTTGTTTTAATTTTTTTGTTAAATTTTTGAATTATCAATGATAAATTTTTAGTATGTAATGTTTAGGTTTTGAATTTGAGTTTTTGTGTATATTTTATTGGACTTGTATTGTTATTGCTAATTAAGTTAGTTTTTACAAATTAATGGGAAAGAAGATTAAGTTTATGAAAATCTGGAGTTATCGTTAATATTAACGTTGAAGTGAATGCAAACACTAGTTTTAATAAGAAAGTTAAAAAAGACTACAAAACTAGAAAAATACAATACAAGAATACAATAAAGTGTAGAAAAAAAGATGAGGTGAATTTATAATTTATTAAGATTGAAGACTGAAGTATATTTGTTGAGAAAATAACCAAGGCCAATAAGAAGAAGGAAAAAGATAAAAACAAAAAAAAAAAAGGGTGGTGATAAAAATTTATATTTATATTATTTGTAATCATGTTGTTTTTAATTATAGTATTTTTAATTGAAATTGCCAACCAAATACTCTCTTACCGATATTTGAAAAATAATGATGGAAAATGAATAATGGATAGTGATAATAAAAACCTTTTAATAAAAATGGGGAAATAAACCAAAAAAAGGTATTTAAAAAAGAAGGATATAAGTTTGAAGGTGAAAATGAGAATGAAAATGAAAATGTGAACGAGAATGAGAATGATAAAAATGACTATTACAAGAAAGAAAAAAAAATAATCAATATAAAATAAACTATATAAAAAGAGGATTTCGTATATGATAGCACTATATGGATATGTATATATCCATGATTAGGATTAAAATTTTTTTATCAAAAAAAAAAGGAAAAAAAAAATGGTTTAATAAAGATTGTAATTAAGAAAAACAAAAAAGATTAATAATCTCTAATTAAATTTGAAATATCATCGTTGTTAGAAATGTTAGAAATGTTTGAAATATTGGAAATGTTTGAAATGTTTGATAAGTTGAAATTTTTAGGATCAGATGAAGGAAGAAAATTTTGAATATTGTTTAAGAATAAGACAGAGTTTCTTGGTGTGATTAAGTCATTTGAAATGAAATCCGAGGAAATACTTGATGAAGGGTTGTGGTTTGATTTAAAAGAGTATTTGATGGGAGTGTTAGTTAAAGAAGGTAAGTCATGTAGGTCATTAATAGAATTGGTATCATTTTGGAATTGGTTTTCGATATCGACATCGACATCAACATCGACATCGACATCGATATTAGTTTTTGATTGAGATAAGGAAGGGATTCTTGAAGAGGTTGAGATTGGATGAGAAGAGATATAAGGGGGGTAGTCTAGAGATATATCTTTTTCTAGATCTAAATTTGAAGAGATATTAGAAGGTGAATTGAGAGATAAGATGTTGTTGAGACGAAATTTGTTTTGGTTATAGTTCTCAGTGAAATTTTCCGAGTAATTTATGTTATCGTTATCGTTATCACTATTATTATCGAATTCATTAAAGGATTCATAAAATCTTGATTGAAAGGGAGTCTTTAAGATTGATTTGTTGTTGACAGTATTGGTGGTGCTTTTATTATAATAATTCTTTTTGGCGTTTTTATTTAATAAAAAAAGATTTGAAGGTTTTTTAGATTTAAAGGAGGATTTTAATTTTAAAAATGAGATTGATCTGTTATTAATTAACTTATAAATAGTAAAAGAGATAAAGATTAAGAAGATAGATGAAAAGAATAGGATTTTTAAAATAGGGAGTAAATGGTGTGAGTTACTTGAAGGGTTTAATACATCAGGACCATTATTATTACTATAATAAAATAAATAATTGAAATGGCCTAAGCCGTTTTTTGAGATTGGCTCGAATTCAGGAGTGAAAGCCTTTGGTAATACGTTGAGTAAATTTTTAGAATCATAATAAGCATGTTCTTTAATTAAAACTGGGTCTTCTGGAAGAGGAATCATTTTGATTTTGGATTGATTGAATTGATTGGATTGGTTTTATGGTTTTGAATTCGGATTTACTGTTTTATCAACTAATGGGCCTGTAATTGAGGTTTTTAATAATTAGATTGAAAGGAGTTGATTATTGAGGATTCAGATCGATAAATACGCAGAATAAGTGATTTTGTCAGTGACTCAGAAATCAGTTTTGGAGAGTTTTGGAGAGTTTTTCCTTGGGCAAAAAAAAAGGATAGAACAAGAGGAAAAAAAAGGGAAAAGTGCGAAATATAAGAGCCAGACTAAGCCAGCAGAATGAACAAGGTAAGATACAACAGATAAAAAAGGCAGGAAAGCGAGCGAGAGATAGAGCTAGTAAAGCGAGAGAGGAACTAGCAACGCTGTAGGAGAGTGTTTTGATGAGACTGGATTAGGAATGCTGCAAAAAGGCTTGTTGAGAATAGCTTAATGTGAGACCGATTGGGACCGGAGACTTGCGAGAGAAGAGAGAAACAATAGAAGCAGAAGCAGCAAAAGAAGAGCGAACAATGGAAGCAGAAACAGCAAGAAAAGAAAGAACAAAGCGAGTGAAGATAAGTGCTCGATTATAAATAAAGCACTACAGGGTACAAAAGATTACGAAGCGTTGTGATCAAAAAAACTACAGAGAAAACAAAATCTTTTCTGAAGAGACAAAACGCAAAGTTTTTCATTTCAAGCTGTCGTATTAATAGATAGGGCTCCTGCAGCACAGACCGCCGCTGATTGGCTGGCCAAGACAAAATGACGACACACACGCAAACAGACACAGATACATACGTACAAGCGCGTGTTCAGTGCGTGTACACACGTGGTGATGCACACTCTCGTATTCTTTAATTAGAAGCCCGCAGCACGCGTTAACGGTCTGCATACTGCGTTGCTCCGCGCGGCACTTACCAATTGGTGAACACCGATTGGCTGTCAGCGGTGTGGGTGTATGCATGTGCACATAAAAGTAATGCGATCGCATTCTATCCACTACGCTGGGTCCCAGCGCCCAATTGCCAGATATATTTAGTAGAAAAATCTATTATTAAGTATTAATGCTCGCACAACAACCACCATCAGCAGTTCCATCCAGCAGGAAAAAGAACAGAAATGAAAAAAAATAGTGATTAAATAGTGATTAGTTATTGATAATTAGTTATTAGTGATTAGCGATTATGCTGGCTGCTGTGGTCCGGTAATGTGCTTGAGCCAAATTTAGAAACAAAACAAACAGACAAAAAAAACAAAAAAAAACAAAAAAAAACAAGAAAAACAAAAAAAAAACAAAGAAAAACAAAAATGAGAATGAAAAACATAAAAGAGACTCAAATTATCAAGAAATAGGATCAGCAAATAGATAAATTTGGTAATAATTCACAGTTTTTTTTTCGTCATCAATGATAATCCGTAGTTAATAATTCTTTAATATGTTCACTTAAACTTCTCTCCTGATCAATCACCTCTTGCTTAACTTCTTCCAACGCTCTGTATTCGCTTGGTAAGAAGAAAAATAGTATCATTGCATTCGCCATAATTGACACAGTTAACCCCGTGCTTACGAACAATATCAAAAAGGACAAAAAACTAGACATTTCGCTAGCAGCAGGTATAATGAAATGAAAGAAAATAATTGCGATGCTGGATGCAATAACATGACAAATTCTCCAATAAAACTGTTTCGTTTTATTAGTTTTTTCTTGATAATCTTTAATCAATAATTTAAACTCTTTATAGTTTTGAACTCGGTCATAAACGTTATTCTTCTCTTTGGATATAGAAATTTGAGATTCATTTGAATTTTCAAATTGAAAATTATTATTATTATTATTATTATTGGCAACATTTTTGACATTAAATTCAACATAATATGCGAAATGATCAGAATAACTTCCAATATTTGGAATCTCTTCAGTGAATTGGACTTCAGCATTAATTGGCTCAATTCGATTATTAACCAATGCATAATCTAATCTACATGCTCTATCTGGTGGTAAATAACTTCTATAAGTATTTAATACTGAATCACATGTTGTTCCTCCAACTGTTATCTGCAAATTGGGTGATAGATTTTTAATCTCTTCCAACGAAATTGGCAAATTTTTCTTTTTCATATTTAATATCTCCCAGCTATCTTGTAGTTTACCTTCTTCTGTCAAGAACTTGTGTGGTAAGGAGCCCGGCCTTGAATTCAAATCCCCAACTACAATCACTGCGTATCCAATTTTACTTAATGATCTCGCAAATTTAGAAAAATCCCAAGCCTGGCATGCTCGATGACAATCATAGGCTGCATCTCCAGTTAATGAATATGGTGCATGCATGTGGGAATTCAATATGGCTATAGGATACGAATTCTGTGAATGGCTTTTCAATAATGTAATTGAGATACTTTTACCAACATACCAGTCACCCCTAAAAAATGCTGATGGTCTTCCATTTATGGGAAACCTATAAAGAAACGTTGAATCAATTGGTATTCTAGATAATATAGCCAATCCAGGACCGGATACGATTCCCGAATAAAAAAATCTTGAATAAGGGAAAATGGTCTCAAGTTTATATTTAATATATTTCCAGTCGTTTTCAACCCATATTTCTTGCAATGCTATTATATCATATTTATCCTTATCGTTATTATAAATTCGGTCTGCAAATGCTTTAATCCTTTCTTCTCGGTGTTTGGATATATATTTCAACCCCCATAAATTAAACGTTAACAATCGAACTGAAGGTGATTTCTTATTATTAAGGTGATTATTAGTAGTGGCAGCAGTAGCATTGTATGTATAGATATTGGATAGTATAGATGAAGACTCATCGCTGGAGTGAACCTCTACATCATTTGCATTGCTATTCCCGTTGAATTCATTGACATTGAAATATTTCTGATCAGTTAACATTGGAGACACCTGGATACGTTGTTATTAACACACAAAAAAAGAACGAACAAAAATAAATTGGCAAATAACAGAAAGTAGAATAAAAAAGAGGAAAGAAGAATAAAGAAATATAGTATAAACATGAGAATTAGCCCTCTATTTGAGTAAATGTCTCTATTTAAATGGAATTTCTGATTAATAATGTGCCCATCATCCACTTCCATGAACATAGCAATGATCCTTTGCTGAAAAAGGAAAAACTCAAAAAAAGAAAAATGCAAAAATGATCACAAAGAAAAAAGCCTCATCTCCCGCTTCTGGAGGTAACACGCACGTGCACATCCGCGGGCTTGTTTACTTTTTTTTTGGTCAGCAGAAGCAGCAGAAACAGCACTGGAAGCAGCACAGGAGCAGAAAAACAATGGAAAATGGAAACAGCAGCATAGCCTTTGGCGCTTCGAATTTGAATGGGCCTAGCAGCCTCGTCGACTCAGGAATCTTATCCACCAAGTCCCTCGAGGAGAAATGCATTCAATTTCAAAACGACTTTAAACTAAAGATACAGCAATACAAGAACAGACCCTTGCAAATAAAAGACAGCTATTTGGTCAAGTTCAACCAGCTCAATAGCTTGAATTCAACGTTGTTAGCCAGGTCAAACGAATTGAAGAGAAAACAACTAGACTTGCTCAAATCAAACGAATCTGATCGACAAACTTATAACAACTTGAACAATAAAGTCAGTGAGTTGAAAGAAAAAGAAAGCTATTTAAACTCCCAAAAACAACAACAGTTGAATGAAATCAACAAACTAAATAAGGAAATCGACTCAATTAAATCAAAACTAAACGATTTGAACCAAAATCATAAAAAAAATAGCTCCCTTGATCTAACTTTGTTGAATTACTACCAATCCTTTTTAGGTTTGAAAATCAATAGCACTGACAATGACATAATAAGCTTCATCTTCTTTAACCTAATTGAAAATGATTTGGACCAAAACTTTGCTGTTGTATTAGATCTATCCAACGACATCAACAATTCCTATAAGATTGTGCAGACCTCCCCAGCATTGCCTGAGAACGAGCTAGCCGATATCCTCTTGGTGCTTAACAAATCAAGAAACATTGTGTTGTTTCTCAAGAACATCAGAAACTTGTTTATCGACCACTACAACAGCACACACCACTACGACAGCCAATAGATCTTTTGTCCAGCATCTTTTCCTCGCACCAATAGCTCTTTCTTTCGTGTTGCCTCTCTCTCGTTTTTTCTTTCTCTTTATAACACCCATCCCTTTTTGTCTTTGTATAATCCCCGTCGAATCAGGACACTGCCCACTCCGATCACACAACTCGGTTGTTTTTCTCTCCCGTTCCCCGTGGTATTCGAACTGTTGAAGAGGCAAGATAACAAGATAAAAGGAAAGACGATTAAACCGCTTTTTGAGTATCCGATGTTCCTCTCCAGATTATATTCTACCACTTCAACTTCATAGAAATATCCACAAAAGAGCCAACATAGTTCATTATATACTCTACTAGATACGATTTACTGAATAATAGACTCTATTCAATAGCTTCTATATAGTAGACTCCATATAGCATCTGCCCTGGACCAAAACATTGTCCAACATTAGATGATCCAAAATTAAGCAAAATAAGCTCTTTTCTTTTACTTATTTGATCAACACCAGCAACCAGAATATAGAAACAAACCAAATATTGAAAACTACAGATTAAGCATTAAATATTGGAATTTGGAATTTAAAACTGAATATAATCTAAAAAAAAATAAAACAATCAACTAGTATAGAATAATAGAAATTAATAGATTTGAAGCTACCGAAATATCCTTATTTCTAATCCATATATATACTCCCCAAACAACTCAATCATGGACTCAATAAATGCCCTAAGAAATTTCAAACCCTTTTCTTTTTCAACTGATCCTCATGATAATTCATCCTTAGTTGTTCACCAAAAAAATAACCTCAACAATCCTCACAATAAAAATACTCCAGACATTGTAAATAGTATTGCCACCACTAATAATGATAACAATACTACCACCACTACAACTAATAACAATAATGGTATCAATCCGAACTCTAATTTTATCATCAATAATGAAGATTATGGAAAGCCTTCAGCTGGAAACATGGCAAAATCAATCATCGCAATGCTAACAACTGCTAGCATGTATGCAGGTTTTGATAGTTTATCAAAGAGTTGTAATAACGATGTAAACCAAAATATTCCCGAAGAACTGGATGAAGATGAGGTTATCGATCATGAATACAATAATGATATCAATAATGATATCAATAAAAATAACCATCACGAAAATGTTGACAACAACGGCATCGATGAGAACTACAAATTTATTAAAAATAGTCAATTTTCCAATGATAATAATACAGATTATTTCAACACATCGGTTGATAGACTTAAATTTGTTAAGACGTTAAGCAATGACACTTTAAAAACAATTACTCAAACTCAATCAAACTCAACCAAAACTTCTTTAGATAATAGTGATAAATTTAACGAGCAAAATTTTGATCACATTTTCTCTATCGACAAAGATGACAATAACAATAACAATAACAATGTCAATAATAACAATAATCATAATAATTTTGATTCTTTAACTTTTTTTCAAAAATCTCTTGTATCAAAATTTCTTTCGATAAAGGATGAAAATAGCATCAAAGAAGGTTTTCAAAATGTTAATGAAAAGAAATTATCAAAGGCCTTATCTTTGTCATCCAAATTAGCATCAACCTTCAACATTGATCCAGATGATGAATTTCTTGATGATTTCTCTTGTTGGCTATTACGCGATGTGCTTTTACAAGGCCATTTATATATAACTAAATCTTTCATTTTGTTTTTTGCTTATTTACCAAAATTAACTAAAGATTCCACTATATTTGATGGTAATTTATCCACAAAGAGAAACTATAATTCAAAATTAAAATTAAAATTAATTTCTCAAAACCCAATTTCTTCAAACAATAGATATTGGTGTGTTTTAAAAAATTCAACCTTTTCAACTTTCAATAACTCTTCTGATCTATATTTCCCTCTTCTAACAATCGATCTAAGATATGCAATAAGAGTTGAAATTATTCCAAATGCACCAAAGTCGAAACTCTTGAGTTTAAATTCCCACTTACCCACTATTTCCAATTCCGGTACCACTTCCACTTCCACTTCCATTTCCATTTCCAATCTAAACTCAAAATTAACAACAACTTCTAAATTAAATAATGATATCAAATTTTTTAATACAAAACTGATCAGTAGTAGCATTCCTTCTTCTCGTGAAGATTCTAAAAAGAAAAGCTCTCTTTCTTTAATAAAGGATTCCTTTTCTTCAGCATCATCCTCATCCTCATCCTCATCACTATTATCTCCAGAAAATAAAACAAGACCCACGCCGCTGGTTTGTAAACAAAGTAATGAAAGTATCGAAGATGACCAAAAACCTTGTTGGTTTAGAATTTTTACTGAAACAAAAACTTATAAATTTAAAGCTGACAATCTGTACTCAGCAAGACAATGGGTAGCTGCTTTGAAAAAACAAATTTTCACAGCCAGAAATAAAGGAGATATTGTAACTGTTAAATTACCAATTTCTAATTTAATTGATTTAGAAGAAACTTCCATTTTTGAAGATTCAGAAACTATTAGATTGAAAGTATTAGAAAATTCAAAAACTTTTGCTGTTGATGATTACTTTTTTATGTTTTTTCATAATGGTCATAATGTAATAAATTGTATAAACCAAGCACTTTCTTTAAACAATTTACCTAATTTGTTGGGAAATTCTTCAAATTACTCAAACCCCCAGCTGCTTGATAGTTTAAAAGAATTGACGAAAAGAAAAAATAATGTTAGTAAGATTTATGATAGCACCTCATTGTATTTATCTTCAGATTCAAATCACTCAATGTCAAATTTAAATGATGTTAAATCACCAAATACTTTTCCTCAAACTAAAATTGATTTAAGAAAAGCATTCTCATTAAAAAGCGATGCTCTAACAATTGATAAAACTCCAAAGGTTTCTGAATTTTCTGATTTTGCTCAACTATCTCCCAAAAAATTCATCAATGATTCTTCATCAGCTGAATCCAGTTCTGCCCTGAATGAAAAAAGAAAATCTCTTCATAAATTTTTATCACCAGCTAAACTTCGATCGCATTCAAGATCCAAATCAAGATCTAAATCATTCAATGGATTATTAGGTCGGTCAACGAGTAAGAACGAAACGAATGCCGATAATTCAAAATTAAAATCGTTTTTAAAATCACCTAGAAAACATCATGATAATGATTCTGTTAATAATAATAATAATAATAATAGTGAATTAAGTAGTGGTTCTACAGAAAGTTCACCTGTTATTCTTTCTAATTCTACAATTGACGATTTAATCAGATCTAAAAATTTATCATCAATTTTATCATCTTCAAGGCAAATTATACCAGTTGAAGAAAAAATTCAAAGCTTAGTAAGCATAAACAGAAGGCAGAGGGCATTAGGTTTTAATATTAGTATTGATATTGATTCAGATAACGATATCTGTAATAGGGATAATAGAAATGAAATCTCTGAGATTCTTAATAGTGGATATGAAGATAGTGATGTTAATGAGGTTGAGAGTAGCAATGAGAATGATGATTTATTAACTCATAAAAATCGATTTTTAGGAAATACAGGTACAAAAGCCTTGCAGATTATTAATCCCAAGAATCTTGTTAAGAACATGTTTGTGTTGAATACTTTATCAAATGTGAGTGGAATGTGGACAGCAGAACCATCCCATTATGAAGAAAAAAATTCTCTTGAAAGAGGACTTGAAGACGAATATTTTGTTGCTTCAGAAATTGAAAGGAAAAATAGCATTAGAAGATTTCAAAGTCACTTTTCATTACCAGAAGGCGAAAAACTAATTTCTACATATTATGCACATTTTCAAAGAAATATCCCTCTTTACGGTAAGATATACTTGGGGTCAAACGAGATATGTTTTCGAAGTTTAATTCCAGGGACCAATACCAAGATGATATTACCATTCAATGACATTGAAACATGCTATAAAGAAAAGGGATTTCGATTTGGAATCGGATACAGTGGGTTAGTTATTGTTATTCATGCGCATGAGGAATTATTTTTTGAATTTAGCTCTTCAGAGAGTCGAGATGATTGCGAAACGTTGTTGTTGAAACAAATTGATTTATTGAAGAATTACAATTATCGATTCAATAATTATAGTTTTATTATTAATAATAATAGTAATAATAATAATAATAATAATAATAATAATAATAATAATAATAATAATAATAGTAATAATAATAGTAGTTATAAAGTGATTGATAATAAAATCGGAAAAGGCGGTAAAGAAGAAGAAGATATTAAATTGGCCGAATCAGTTAATAATCAAGCAGAAGCAGCCAGAATCAAATGTTTTGAGAACAAATTGAACGAGGAGACTGGGTTTGATCTACCGATAATTATCGAAGACAAGAAATTTAAAGAGAAATTGAAACCTAATAAAAATATGCATTTTACATTATTAACGATAGGGTCTAGAGGAGATGTGCAACCATATTTGGCATTAGGCAGGGGATTGCTTAAGGAGGGCCATAAGGTGCGAATTGCTACACATAAAGAATTTGAAAAGGTTGTTTTATCAAATGGGATAGAATTTCGAGAGGTTTCAGGAGATCCAACCAAATTGATGTCATTTATGGGAGACCATGGAGGAATCAGTGTTAGTTTTATTAAAGATGGAAAAGCATTGTTTAGTAATTGGATTAATGAGTTGTTAGAATCGTCATGGGAAGCGTGTCAAGGAACGGATGTTTTAATTGAGTCGCCATCAGCAATGGCAGGAATTCATATTGCAGAAGCATTATGTATACCATATTTCAGAGCGTTTACAATGCCATGGACGAGAACTCGGGCCTATCCTCATGCGTTTATTGTGCCAGAACAAAAAATGGGGGGCAGTTATAACTATTTAACACATATTATATTTGAAACAGTTTTTTGGAAGGGGATTTCAGGGCAAGTTAATAGATGGAGAAAAGAAAGATTGGGGCTTGAAAGGACAAATTTGGAGTTGATGCAGCAGAATAAAGTGCCGTTTTTGTATAACATTTCACCAACAGTTTTCCCATCACCAGTTGATTTTTCGGACTGGGTTAAAGTGACAGGATATTGGTTTTTGAATGAGGGAACGGATTATATACCAACAGAAAAGTTGAAGAAGTTCATTAATAAGGCGCGAAGAGATAAGAAAAAGCTTGTTTATATTGGATTCGGATCAATAGTTGTGAATGATCCAAGGGAGTTGACTAGGGCAATTGTTGAAGCAGTTGTCGACTCGGACGTGCGATGCATATTGAACAAAGGATGGTCAGGAAGAAACAGCGGCACGGCTGGGGATGAGCGCAAAGAGGAAGAAGACGGCGAAGGAGAGGGAGAAGAAGAGGAAGCATTGCCGGCATGCATCTACAGCTCTGGGTCTGTACCCCATGACTGGTTGTTTTTCCAGGTGGATGCAGCAGTTCATCATGGCGGTTCAGGGACCACGGGAGCCTCGTTGCGGGCGGGTTTGCCGACGGTGGTGAAGCCTTTTTTCGGAGATCAGTTCTTCTACGGCAACCGGGTGGAGGACATCGGAGTGGGAGTGAGCTTGAAGAAGTTGAATTCCAGGACGTTGGGCAGGGCCATCAGGGAAGTCACCACCAGCAAGAGAATCATCGAAAAGGCCAGAGCGATTGGGGAAAAGATACGCAAGGAAAACGGGGTGGAAACCGCCATTGGCATTATCTACGGCGAGTTGGATTACGCGAGGAACTTGATTCTCGCCAAAAATAGCAGGAGAGTCAAGTACAAGCAGCACAAGGAACACAAAGAGGCCATCCAGGAGAAGCAGCTGGAAGTGGTGGGAGTTAATAATAGCAGCGGAGCCAGTGACATCAGAGGAGCATATGAGCAGAGAAAGGATAGTTGTGCCTCAGATGCATCGGCGGGCTCGTGGTTGATGGTCTGAGAAGCAAAACTCCAGCTATACTATATACTGATCGATACTATCGACATTGTTCTATACTGTGTCGCATTGCAATGGCGCTAGAAAGAGTTCAACACAGAGGCCATATTATTGCTTGGGACTTTCTAGATATGCTCGAGAGGGTCGTGGAGAACGAGAAGCACGGCTGTTCCACTGTCGTGGTGCTTTCGATGGCGACGGTGCGGAACGCAGCGGTACAAGCGCAAAAACACAAAGGTGAATTATCTGGTAAGAAGCACGCATTCAACACGCATTGAACGCACTTTGCCAGCGCTAAACCTACAACGCGCTGAGCATACTAGCGCGTCTGCCTGCGTTTGAAGCAGCTTCTGCGGCCGTTGTCTGTGCAACTGCACCAGCTGCCTGTGCCCAGACTTGGGGTTGCCCGGAGCACGCAAAGCCAGCCAAATCCAGCGTGAGAGAACGAGCGGATAACGGGCTGTGCGTGGTGGGTGCCTATTTTTAAATTTCAGACCCAAACCGACGCTGATGTGAAGGAAAAGCAGAGCGGTTTGAATTTCAGATTCTGTTGCTCATAGAAAGTGAAGAAAGTGCTGGAGGTGTTGGTGCTGTCTCTTTGCTATTTATTGGCTCTTCTCCCTTCTTTTCTTTTGTTTTCATTTTCTTTTCTTTGTTCTTCCCAATCCAGAAACCACGATATATTAACCTCCATATATAAGAGCCTCGTTCTTTCCTTTACCTCGCCTTTCTTCATTGGCCTCGTCTATTTCTTTCTCAGTCCTCCAGAATCACTTTAAAACACATCAATTTCATCATCAGCACCACCTCAACTTAACCTGTCCAATCCTCTCTGATATTCTTACTCGATTCGACTTTACTCTACTCCTTTCGTATTTCTCACCACCCAATTGTTTTATATTCTCTTTTCTCACCTCCACTGAGCAGCACAACAACAAAATTAATCCTTCAAACTCTGTAGCGCCCTTTCATTGGTTTTAAGACTGATTTTTTGAGTTCATTTAAGGTTCTTTTTATAATTCATTATTTATTATTTATTATTCACCACTTACTATTTATATGATAATTTCTCCCAATTTACTTTTGATCGTCAGTTTTGTCTATTGGTTATAACTTATTAATACCTTCAATCTCTTTTCAAACTTATAAAACAACATTTTTTTAGCAATTAAAACAAACTTTAATTCGGAAATTTAAGCGCTGGGCAATTAAGAGATAAAACAAAAATCAAAGTAATCAAAAAATCAAAAATTAATTTAAAAAATTAGAACCAAATATTCAGAATTCAAAATCGCAAAATTGCAAAATTGCAAAATTTGCAAAATTTGCAATTAACAAAATCAATCATCATTTTTAATTCCATATTTTTATATTCAGTTTCATTCATCATTTCAATAAATTCCCATTAATTTCATTTCCATCTCTATTTTTTATATATTTTTATCTTTCTCATTTCTCACATCATAATTCATACACATACATCATACACTTTTACATTCGTGCACTCAGAAATTCAAATATTCTTAACTTCATTATAATATCCTCATCTCATATATTATCTCATCTCTTTCTTTCTTTCTTTCTTTCTTCCTTCTTTTTCTTTTTCTTCCTTTCTTTTTTTTAACTATTTAAACTCAAAATGATTCCACTTCCTTATGATCCTGCTTTGTTAAGAGAACATGCTTATTATGATACTAAAATAAAATCTCTAGTATTACCTCCACCTTTAAAAGGTATTGATGCTAAAAAATTTTATTCTGTAACTGAAAAGGGCTTGGGCTATTTTAATTATATTTTTGCTAATGACGATGATGATGATCAAAGCACCACCAACAACAACAACAATAAAAACAACATCAATATAAATACCAATACAAAAAATAAAAGAAGCAAACATTTTATCGACGATGATCAAATAATTGAAAATACTTATAACAACCCTTACTATACTAAACCAGATGATAAAAAAACTCAAAATGACCAAAACGTTCAAAACAATAATCAATTAGTCGACGATAATGGTAATAATAATACCTTTAATATTAATTTAAATCTGTTTTCAACTTTAATCCTAAACTTCATCTTATTTTCTTTATTACTATTATCAATATATTCCTTATCCAAAAATCTATATCTTCTTTTCATTAAAACCAACATTAAATCAATTAATAAAAAAAATCACATCAACAAATTAAAACTAAAGAAAAACGATGACGAGATCATTGATGTCATTGACAATACCGATAATATCGATAATATCGCCAATATTAATAACATTGAAAATGCCGAAAACAATTTAAATCAAATCTCAAAATTAACCAAAAAATTAATTCAGTCTCCCCTTATTTTATCAAATAACTCAAATAATTTAAATAATGACACGGAAACCTTCAATTTTAACAAAATTAACGATAATATTAATGATACCATCAATACTAACATTAACAAAAGATTTTTTAATTCAATTGATCTCATGGATGCAATTGAATACGGCTATAATCCAAATCTGAATAACGATATTGATAATAGTAATAATAATAACAACAACAATAACAATAACAATATAAATAACATTAACAGTTTTGAGACTCCAAGACATTCTTATAATTCATCTTTAGGTTCAACTGATATTAATAACGTTCCTCCATTAACACCGGCCTCCATTTCTAATTCTCCAATTCTCCAATCTCCATCCCAATTCTTCAATTCATCTCAAAACAATTTCCCTTTTTCAATCTCAATTCCAATGCTAAATAGCAATATTATTAATCATAATAATAACGCTTCGATGAATAAACTTAAAAAAAATATTTACAACATTAATAACAACCAAAATACTAACATTTTCCACCCAAGGCAACAATCCTCTATTGACCAATTTTATTTGCCTTTTATTCCTGAAGATTCCGTTCAAAATATTTCTAATATTTCAGGGAATCAAATTAGAAATAATCCGATTTTACCTATCTAATTTTTTTATCTAAAGCACGCAGATTCAAATCATAATTACAATAACAAAAACAAATAAATCCCTGATCTTATTCTATTTTATTTTATCTTGATTTTTTACTTCCAGCTTATCCTTAATCTAATTTAAACTTCAATTCCCTCACCACAACAATACAAATACAAGTATCGGTATAATACCATTGTGATTGCAATTATGATTATGATTGAATTTGCCAACCCAAGTCTAAATATCAAATTTTAAATTCAAAAATTTAAATTCAAATTCTAGTATTTTTTTTGTATTTTTTTTATATCACAACTTTATGATATGTTTTTTTTCATCATATGATTCTCTAATCTTTTCTCTAATTTTACTATTTGTCTCCCTTTTTTTAACTAATTTGCATAAAAATGATTAGATTCTATTTACTGATCATGATTACTTCTTAGCATCAATTAGCAGGCTCCGTTGCCCTTACGAATCTATACAATATTTTTATCTTGATATTTTTTCTTCCTCTTCTCTCTCATCGATATTTCTTTTAATACCTTTTTTGAATCCATTCACTCTTTATAGATCACATTTCATCTTAATTTTCTACCGATCTGCGACTATAAACTCACTACTCATTCGTTTGATACATCTTTCCAATACATCTTATAAATCCAATATTCACTCATCTGAAAGAAATTCCCGTCGGTCTGTAAACATTCCCAAAACCCACCGATCAGCACCATTTTCGCGGCCGTAAATCCGCTTCGATCACACACTCGCCTACTAAAACACGTCAGTCCGCAGATCCCGCAGAAACCGAGAAACCTCTCTTGTTCTCACTATTGTTCTCGTGCTTGGTATGGAAAAACCTGATCCGCAGCAGTCAGGTGACTGCTATTAGCTCAAGTCGGGTCAGCTGATATGCTTTTGTTTTTGAACCTCCTCGGCTAAATATCAACAGCCCATTACCATATACACGGTCCTAATGCAAATGTACGCACATCAACAGTGCCATGCATGCTGAACAATAGATCCGCTGCAGTGGACTTGTTTCTCCTTTTCTTCCTGTTGCAACGACCAGTTATCGTCTGTTGTTCTCTTGCTATTGGGGTCTTTGTTGCCTTTTCTTCTTCCTTTCCTTCTGTTTCTTCTTCCATTTTGACTGCTGCTGTGTCTGCTCTTTACTGTGTTTGTTCAGCAACTGCTCCACTATCTGTTGTTTTCTTTTGCTGATTGAATTGTCCTGTGTTTTTTTCTACTATCTGAAACCGAAACACGTTACTGCTATTTAGACCTGAGCCACTTCTGGCACTACGCACTCTATGACATTTTGATAATTGACCAGTTACTCGATCCTTATTAGCCATCCTTTTTTCTCTAATAAATCTCTCAGTCTGCTACTTTCGAAACAGTGTTTGGTTCCAATTATATCAAGAACAATAGATAAAGATTTCGCATTCCTATAACAGGTTAATTTGACTATTAATCGTTAAATAATAATTATTAATTGGATTTGGAATTTTCAAAATTTCTTATTAGTTTGAATCAAAAATTACAGTTTTTTTAGATTTTTTTTTTTTCACAATCAAGTCACAATTCAAAATTTATTGTTAGACGTATTATTCAACCACCTGTACAAACTCATAGTGTTTTAATACTTCAATATCCTACTCATTTCAATATCTCATTCATCTTAATTCGTTTTTTAAATTTATTTTGAGTTTGCTATAAGAATCCAGCTTAATTTCAAATTTAATTACTCATTCTTTTAATTTAGATTTGATTTAAAGATTGAATTAGTTTCCTCTAAATTTATCATATAAATACCAAATTATCCCAAATTATTCCAAATTGTACTAGATTATACCAAATTATATCATACACCAGTAATAAAATGATGAGCTTTTTTTCATCATCATCTTCTTCCTCAAAAAAAACCAAATTTAATTCTCAAAGCAATAATAATAACAATAACAATAACAATAACTATAGAACTAATGAAGAATATAATATATTAGTGGAAAAGATAAATGAGCTATCTTTAAAATTAATGACAGTTGTTGATGAACAATCTGAAATACTGGGTGCATTAATCAATGAACAAAATTTATCAAATGATTTAAATGAAAAAATTATAGATTTAGAATCAATTAATTTGAATTTGAAAAGTAAAATTTTTTCACTAAATAATGAAATTGATGAGAAGAATAAATTACTAAATATCTATAAAGAACAATTACAAGATTTGAAAAAAATCTTGCATAATCTCAAGCAACCAAATCAAGGTAATGATCCAATAAATAATAACTCTAATCTTAATTATAATCATAACCATAACCATAATTATAATTATAATCACAATCACAATCACAGCTATAAAAATAGTTATAATGATAACAAAAGTATTAAAGATTCTTATGATAACCCATTTTTGGCAAATTTATTATTTTCACCTTCGATTAATGCACTAAGATATGATTTAAAATTATTCAATTATTTTAAATTATTATTAAAAGAATTTAATGATAGCAATCAAGGAAATATTAAAAACAGTCTCGATATCAGTATAACTAATAATATAATATTATACTCAAAATTTTATAAAAGACTACTAGCTGATGACATTGATCCAACGTTAAGATTAGATATTGCACCAGGAGTATCATGGATTCAAAAGAAATCTTTATTTAATTCGATATTTCAAGGTATAATTAAATTTGAACCAATGATCTCTATAACGATTGATAACCATAATGATAACAATCTAAATAATATTCAAAAGGATTCGGATCCTCCATTAACTCCTAGAAATTTTGGTAAAGATTGTTCACTTTGTGGTGAATCAAGAAATCATAAAAACATAAATTATCAAAGAACTATTAACTTAACATATAATATATCCAATAGTGTTTATAAATATGCTATTTGTAATCTTTGTAAATATAAAGTTGAGACTATAATTGAGTTGTTTGAATTTTTAAGGTCTTTAAATCAAAATTTATCAACTAATAAATGGGGAAAGGATTTATTAAATGTTAGTATTGATAACATTAATAACAATGAGTATGATGATGATAAATTCGAATATTATAATGATAGATTTGATTGTAATGATAAATCTACTAAAATAAGTCAAAAGAAAGCATGGATTAAATGTTGTAGAATCCGATTGAAATTATTTTGGGCAAGAACTGGATTTAAATTTAATGATGAGGTTCATATAATTGATAATAAAGAGTTTTCAGATTCTCAAATTGAGGGGAAATATAATTATTCTAGACATTTTACTCAACAAAGTAATATGAGCAATAGTATTAATAGTAGCAAGTCATTAAGTTTGGTTAAGACAAGATCTAGATCGCAGTCTAATCAATATCATCATCACCATAATAATATGAATAACAATAGTCTTAATAACAATATTGGCAATATTGGCAATAAAATCAATATTAACAATAATCCTAATGGAATGCTAAAGAGTAGATTGGTTTATTTTAATAAACAATCATCATTAATAGAAAACAAAAATGAAAGCAATGAGTTTAACATTATTGGGAATAATAAGAATAGTATTATCAAGAGTAATAATATGAAGAATAATTTTAATAATGTTCGAGTGAATAGAAGTACAAGTTTAACGAGTACAAGTTATGCACCAGTTAGTGTTAGTGATACTAGAGCTGAACTTAATAAGATCAATGAGAATAATGTCATTAGTAATGACTGTAATAGTAATAGTACAAGTAAAAGCGAATCAGTGGAGAGTGATTCAAGAAGTACTACTAATAAATCATCACCTTTATCGAATGATACAACAGCCAGTAGTCTTTCAGATGGTGAGACTATTAATAACCAAACTGCTTTTAATAAAGTTAAAACTGTTGAGAATAATGATAATGATAATGATAATGATAATGATAATGATAATGATAATGATAATGATAATGATGATAATAATAATAATAATAATATTCATATTGAAAATAAAACTCAAAACCCAAATCAAAATAATGGAAATAATGATAATAAAAAAGAAATGAAAAATGAAAAATTAAACGAAAAATTAAATGAAAATCTCAATGGAATTGAGAACATTGAAAAAGAGATTAACGATTTTAGATTTGATATGGATATCAATAATACTGATAGTGATTTGGATATGTCAGATATTTATGATGATTATTCGAACTCGTCAATTAATAAAATGAACAAAGAGGGTATAAAGATGGGCAACGAAGATGAAAGTGAAAGTGAAAGTGAGACATACAACAGGCAAGCAACTGCTTCAACTTCAGCAACATTAACACCTTTGATGGTTTCAGGGCAGTCGTTGAACAAAAACAAAAGCTTTGGGCTCAGAATCGAAACGTCAAACTTGAACAACAACTTGAACAGGAACGTGGTGATCACCAACAACTTGCGGGAAACATCAGGCAGTGGCCCAGAGGACACATCTGGCTCTGTCCACTCTGCGAACTCCACCATCACGAAAGTGTCGCCCATTGTGTTGAAGAAAAGCAGCTTATCCAGCAGATTCGCCATGTTTGAGAAGGGTTCAGATACCACGCTGCTGGGTGCTGCAAATATCCGCGTGGCATCTGCATCTTCCGGCAAAAACTTGCAGAGCCGGATCCAAATGTTCGAGAACACGCTCTGAGCGCGGTGGCTGTAGCAATTAAGGGGTCCGAGTCCCGCGTGCGCCGAGCCCCTGCGCTCTCTGCTGAAACGACCCAGTGCTGCGGAACAGCGCTGCGGACAAAAAGCGGTTTTGACGGCGCGCCGAAACGGGCGCACCGAAGCGCGCTTCGTCTGGATGCCTGTGCGGTTTCAACTCTGTTTGGCTTTGACTTGATCTTGATCTTGATCTGTGATCTGATCTTTGCTTCTTCTGCTTCCTCGTCTTGATCTTCTTCTGGGTCTCTCTTTCTCGCACAAGAAACTGCTTTCAGACTGCTACAGAACTTCTCGTGCTGCTATTTAATCCTTCCTTTTTTTTGCTTCTGCTGCTTCTTCTGCCGCTGTTCTCGTTGCATGCTTCCCACTGTCCTTTGTCTGCACCACCAATTTCGCTTATCTGCTGCATTTCAACATGGACAATGAAGAAGAGAAACGAATCTCTGCTAAAGTAGGCGATTTATCTGCTCAGTTGATCACTGCTATTGGTAAACAGTCTGAATTGGAAGAACAGCTTTTTTTGGTCACTAAAAAATTCGAAAACGAAAGAAAAAAAAACTTATCCTTATCTAATTTACAGAACGATTACCAATTCCTCTTGAAGCAACATCAATTAATATCAAAAGAAAATACTGAATTAAAATCTGAAAACGTTAAATTATCAAATTTGAAAAATGCTTCGGATTTGGAAGTTAAAAACTTGAGTAAAGAAGTTGATGAATTATCCACTCAATTATTCTCTGAAGCAAACAAAATGGTGTCGGATGCTAAAAGTGAAACTGAATCTTACAAAAGGAAAAACATCAATTTAATCAATGAAATTAATGAAAAGGATTCGTTGTTATCAAACTATTCTGATCAATTGAAAAATTTAAAATTAGTGCTACAAAAACTAGAAGATAATAATAACAATAACAATAATAACAGTCAGTATCAATACCAATACCAGCTACAATCCCCAATTAGATATTCTCCTACTTTAACCAATTTCACAAACAATACAAATTCTCCTGATACCTTTTCAACCTCAATCCCAATACAATCTCAATCTTCTTTACAATCTTCAGTTTCAACCCCCAAGACAAATTCTCATATCATTAGTAATATCTCAATATCAAATTCTTTATCTCAATCAAAATCTCATTCTTCAATGAATTCAAATGAGTACTTTAATACAAATTTATCAAACTTATTATATTCCCCAACTGTACAATCAATTCGTTATGATTTATCTTTATTTAATCTTTTCGTAACTTTTATTCAATCAATAGACGATTTGAATAATCAAAATGATATTAATAATGTTAATAATAATATCAATAATGTATTTATATCGTCTCCTCCCCCTTCAAATTCTCATTCTCATTCTCATTCTCACTCATCTTCACATTCACCTTCAAACTCATTTAGTAATAAAAAATCTTTAAGTTATACTGCAATCTTAGCAAATAAATACAATAGTTTGACCAGCAACAACAGCAACAACAACAATAATAATAATAATAATAATAATAATAAGAAAAATTCTCCAACATCTTATTCAAATTCCCCATCACAATCTTTACCACTCTCATCTTCAAATTCTTCCTCTTTTTCTTCTCATTTAAAAGACTCAAAATTTTATAAAAAAATTTACAATGATGATATTGACCCAACCTTAAAATTAGACTCAGCCCCAGGTGTATCTTGGTTACAAAAAAAACCTTTATTAAATTCTTTAATAAATGGAAAAGTGATTATTGAGCCAATCTCCGCTATTAATGAAACCTGGAAACTATCAAATGCTAATAATACTAATACTAATACTAATACTACTACCACCACCACTACTACTTCTACTACTACTACTACTACTACTACCAATAATAATAATAATAACAATAATAACAAAATTAATAATGATAAACTTCAAAAATTGTACCATTTTCCTTCGAATTCTCCTCCAGTAGCTCTCTTTAATCCTTGTGCATTATGTGGTGAATTGAGGTCTGATATCCTAGAACATTCAAGACTTCATATGCTAAGAATTCAAAATAAATCAAGGAAAAAATCTTTATCAAAACAAGAGTTTAATAACAATAATAATAATAACAATAGTTCTATTAATCCCAACTTGGAATCCTCAACAAATAAATTTCCTCTTTGTCATTATTGTCTTTTTAGAGTTAGAGCAGTGTGCGAGCTATTTGCCTTTTTCAGATCAATTAAAAATGGTGTATATGGAAAAAATTTATCTAAAAATGATTTATTCATAAAAAAAGCCTGGGTTGAATGTTGTAGAATCCGTTCTAAAATGTTTTGGAGCAGAATAGGTATTTGGGAAATAGATGGGAATTATATTGATAATAAAATTTTCAATAAAGATCAATTGGAATCAAATCATAATCTTAATAACCTTAATAATCCTAATAATTTTAATTTTAATACAAATAACAACACAAATAGCAACACGAATAACAACACGAATAATAACACGAATAATATTAATCACGACTCTTCTACTTTTATTGATTATTCTCCACCAATAAACTATAATAGAGAAAGTGTTTTAACCTCTCCTTCAATAGATCCTTCTTTAACAAATATCATATCCAATAACACAATTAATAATAGCTTAAGCATCAATGATAGTGACGAATTTATTACACCAAAATCAACAAATGATTATGATCATGATCATAACAATGAAATAAAAGATCCTAATATCCAATATAAATTAGGGAAATTAGATGGAAGTAAAAGTAAAATTGATTTAAAATTAAATTTAAATGGTACTCAATCAAATGAAAAGCTGCTTTCAATTAATAAAAGTTCCAATTCTCAAGCCTCGATCGACAAATCGACCTCAAGTTTAAATCCAAACAATTCTAATACGCATCTTCATTTGAAAAGGAAGATTCCAACTTTAGATCCCGGAAGATCAACTACAACTTTAGTAAGTACTGATTCTAAAGTTGATATTTTCGAAACCGATTTACAGGCAACCATATCAAAGATTTATCAGTTTGAAAATGGCGTGAGCAAAAATTACAATGAAGATAGTGATAGACCAAAGGTTAAACTTGTTCCAGCTTCTCCAAATGTTCAGAAATTTGAAGAAAGCTTGAAATAGTTTTTAAGGCCTCAAGAGAAATTAATTTTCAATACTTATACCATCATTCATTTTCAACTTTTTATTTTTCTATTTTTTTTTCTTTGGCTAAATTATTCTATGCTAGTTGTTTTACTTGTGTCTTTTCTTTGTTTTAGTACTTTTTATCTTCATCTTTATTGGTTGAATTCTGAAATTCATCCATTCTGTTTTTTTTCTTTACACCATAAAAATTCTATGATTGAATCAAGTGTTTTGATACTTCATTGAACTTTATTGATTTCCATTATATGTTTTTTTTGTTTTTTTTATTCAGTGTAATTTTAGTGTAACTTTTCTTTTCTTGTCGACTGTTTTACTTTAATTAGTTATCCATAGTTGAGTTTATGGGTTTTTTCAATAAAAGTTATATTGTAGAACTTTAACTTCTGGCTGTAGATTTCAGTTTTCTCCGAAACTTGAGAAAGAAACTAAACCAATCACAACCCACTCTGATAGAGATTTAATAAAGAGCAAAAACTCAATCACAAACAATCCAGCTGAGTAAATAAGAATAAATAGAATGTTGCTTAGACCTATTTCGCGCTGTTTTATTCGATACAACTCCACCAACGTCGCTTCTGTTGGCAAACCCTTCAAGTCGTTGGAAGAGATTAAAAAATTTTTAGCAGCACCAAGTTGGAACCCAAAGGATTTTGTGCTGAGTGACAAAACAGTTGGAGATGCTTCCAGCGAGGAAAAGTTGGTCACCACTGATGAATTGAAGTATCTCTTGAGGCTATCGAACTTGAAGCTTCCTCAGGACGAGCAAGACCAACAGTCACTACTAAACGAGTTGAACAACCAGATCAAGTTTGTTAACAGTCTCCATTCTTTGCCTACGAGCTCTTTGGTTGGATGTGGAGGAGACCTGAGCTCGATCAGCGAGCAAATCAGACTTTCCAGCAGCTCGAGGATACTCGACAACAACCCAGTGCCATTGAACTTCGACGAGTTGATGAGCAGCATTTCCTCCATCAGCAACAGCGTCGATGCTGAGAAGGGCGAGGTGTCGAGCTCCTGGGGGCCCATGGAGTTGACTTCCAATCCACTGAACGACCACCAGTATGTAGTTGTCGAAAAGCCTTAGATAGTCTTGTGTTGTGGGCCTCTGAGCTGCTTCTGCTGCTTCTGCTTCTTTTCCTGACCGAGCAGCGGTTTCGCAGAGGTTCAGCTCATTTGCTGACAAATCTGCTCAACAAAACCAGTAATATTGCCACCTTTTGGCCAGCTCTTGCAATCTTAGTATTTATTTCTCAAAGTGTAGTAGAAGACACTGCTTCTCTCCCAGGTTTTGCTTCTTCAACGATGGCTGATTTCCAGTTACTTTGTGAGCCAAACGAGTCTTTGCCTTACTACTCTGATAAAGTGATATTGAGCGATTCAGTGTTGAACTCTTTGCTCACCAAAAATCTTTATGGCAGCCATCTTCACAGCAACAACAGCACTGCTGCTTCCTCGCCTCTCATCTTCAAAATCACTGTCTCTGTTGCTCAATCACAGTACTCGACATTTGTTGGTGTTCGAGAGTTTTCTGCTCCAGATGACGTTGTTTATTTGCCTGGCATCATTCAAGAAAGACTACATATAAATGGGTCTCAGAGAGTATCTGTTTCTCCTGTTACTGATGTGCCCAAGGGCTCCTCTCTAGCGGTTTCCTATCAAGATGATGATGCTGAAGAGAACGATAATGACCAGGCTAATCCAATTAACATCAGCTCCATCAAGTATTTTCTTGAGGCAAATTTAATGAAGTACTATACAACATTGACCAAAAATGAGAGTTTGAAAATTTACGATAATAATCTCAACAGGTTACTAGTTTTTAAAATAACTGACACTTCACCAAGTGATACAATTTGTATAATCGATACAAATTTGATATTTGATCTTCAATTCAAGAATACTATTGCTACTGATAATAATAATAATAATAATAATAATGACAATACTTCTAATCAAAAGATTGATAAAATTATTCCTACTAATGAACTTCCTATTAAGAAAATTGATGATTTCAATTCACCAATAAATTTGCCTTTAAATTCTTTATCAATTCAAAGTATCTCTTTGCAAAGATTATACCAGTTTGACATAACATCAATGAAAAAAAATTTTAAAAACCTAAAATCGTTCTATCTATTATATTCAATTAAAAATGACTTGAATCTAAATTACGATAAATCTCAAATCGATCAATTATTAAATAATCTAGATTTCTTTATTTCAAATGACAAATTCGTCTCAAAAAATCGTTTTATTTGGTCATCACTTTTGTCCTCTATAATCTTCAACCAATCAACTAATTTATATTACAAATTTATTAAAATTGACTTGAATGATACTTTGCTTGTAGGCAAAGACTCTCTCTATATTTTTCCTTCAATTTGGGATCAATCACTAATAATAAATCATTCTAACATAAATATCTCATTTAGATTCCTAGAAAATACCTCTGATTATTCAGAGACTATCCAGAATAATATAAATATAGACACTGATGATGCAATTTGCTCCAATTGTGGAAAGCAAATTCCCAAGAGAAACATAGCTATCCATGAAACCTTTTGTTTTAGAAATAATATCAAGTGTCCTAATCCAAACTGTCCCGAAATAATAAGTAAAAAACAAAAAAAACCTAATCATTGGCATTGTGATAAATGTACTAATTTCTTAAATGAGTTCAAAATTTTAGGAAACACTTTTTTTCAAAATTCAAATTTGGAATTTTTTAAAGCTGAAATTCCCTCCAATTTTTTTTCTCCATTATCTCCCTTTTTGTTTGATTCAATACAATTTTTATCAAATTACTTATTTGATATTAAAAATTTTAAATTGTCTAATCTACCATTAACCTACTCGGAATTCTCTTTACAAAAACATGACCACATTTTTCATCAAAATCATAAATGCCTGGGTTGTTCAAAGGATTTTGACAATCTTTTGTTTTTATCATATCATAAAGCTATTGCATGTCCCTCAGCATTACATGAATGCAAGTTTTGCCATTTAATTTTACCAAGAGATAAATCCACTTATGAAGACATTGCTTTCAATCTTTCTCATCATGAATTATCAGTCTGTGGCTCTAAGACAATTCAATGTTTTACTTGTTTTAAATACATAAAACAACTAAATTATCTTTCTCATATGAAGTTACATGATATTAAAACAATAGAAAAAATTAAATCAAATGTCATTAAAAAATGTCTTAATAAAAACTGCATTAATCTTATTCTGATCAATGAAAAAAGACTAAATAATAATGATCTCCAATTATGCGATGTCTGTTTTGGCCCTTCATACTCAACGCTAGATGACCCACACTTGAGAAAAATCAAGAATAGTTTTGAAAGAAGGTATGTTCTTCAGTTGACAAAAGGATGTGGAAACTCGTTTTGCAAAAATCCTGAATGTATCTCAAGTGGTTCTTCTTCCTCACTGAAATATAAAACTTTCAAAGACAAGTTTCAACACATTTTAAATGACTTAATGGTTTCCATTCCAAAAATTGGAAATGGTAAAGAAATGTTTTATTATTTTTGTGTTAGAGAAGATATGACAAAGAAAAAGATGCTTGCTGACATTGCTTACGAAGACCTCAAAAAGACATATCATTACATTGCAGTCTGTGAAGCTGTTCATGAGCTTTCGCGGGCCAAAACAAAAAGCAAATTCGGTGGTTTCAGTGATGGAGATGCAATCGACCTCAGCTTTGACAATAGCCACAAAAAACAGCAGCTTAGCGTCAACAACATCAAAAAATGGTTAGCCCGAAATGGGCTCTCGAAGGGTGAAACCTGATAGAATTATGTAGTTTCCAATTTGAGCTTTGTCTCTGTTTTGTGACTTATAATATTCCTTTTTGGAAGGGGATTTATACGTCTTATATGTAAATTTGCGCGTTTTCTCCCATTAGGTTGATAGCTTTTTTCTGTGTGCGTTTTTATGCGTTTTTGTCTTGAAATTAAAGTTCTAATCAAAAGTTACTTTTTGTTGCTTTCATTCTTTTTGCTTTCTTTTATCGTCCTCTTTCTCTTATATATCCTTCAAATCTTTACCAACCATTTTGAAATCATCAAGCCAAATAACATCTACTCATGGATCGTGAAAACAAGCCAAATTTACAAGTAAATACTTCTGCTACTCCAGCTTCTTCTCCCAACCCTCTTTTGCAGTACAAACTTTTAACTATAAAATACCAAAGGAAAAATCAGAAAAATGAAGAATTAAAAAACACATTAAAAAAGGAGTTGATACCAGTTTCTAATTCGTGCTTAGGATTGGTTGATTACTGCCAAAATACAACAGACTATATGATAAGCTCATGGGGTTCTTTGCCTGAAGAAAAAAATCCTTTCCTTCAAGGCTACAACAAAATGAGAAATAGCAATGGTAATAATAATGATGTTTGTTGCACGATAATGTAAGTTTCTATCAAAAAATACTAGAGGTTTTTTATTGTTATATTGCAAAGAAACCCCCCAAAGTTCGGTCAGATATTATCGTTTTTCCATGTTTCACCTTTTTTTTATAATTATTAATAAATTTTTCATTAATAAGGATATGATCAACGAAGAAAATATATCATTTATAAATGTACAAGAAATAATTAAATTTAAGAAATTATATACAGGCTGTTTTTCTCATATTTAATCGATTTGATAAAATAATACTGGTTGGTTTTTTAAAAGAAAAAAATGATGTTATACATACCCTTTATTTTCAAGTTATTTTAGAAAATCTATATATATATAATACAGTAATGCCAATTATTTAGAATCCTAACATGTATTATCAGCTTTTTATTTCTTTTAATGCTCTTTTTTTATTTCTTTTAAGTACCGATAATCTTCTTTCGTAACTACCAAACACTTTTTCCTTTGTGGACCCATCAAATCTAAGTCGTTCATGCAAAACCCATTCCAACGTTGAAACATCATCGTTTTCAATTGCGTTAGTAGCAATCGATCTTAATGCTATAATTCTTGATTTATCTGTTAAATATATTGAAATTTTTGATAATTCATCCTCACTAGGATTAAATTTTAGTTTCATAAAGTTATCAGACCCGGTTTCAAATGAATTTATGTATGCTTTTGGATAGAAACTATCAAAGAAAATATTATCGTTTTCTTCTGAATGAGATGTTTCTTTCGCTTTAGAAAAAACCGGAGAACTATACAGATAGTATTCGGGTATTAATGTGTCATCTACTACCACTTTCTGTTTTAGTCTTTCAGAGTTAATAAAAATTTGTTTTATGTATTTTAGCTTGTAATTTTTGATTAAAAATCCAAGATAGGTAATTGAAATATAATCTAAAAATTCTATTACGGATTTTCCATCTTTGTAAAATGTGTCGTCGATAATTTTTTGAAACTGCTTGTGGATAAAGCTTTCAAACTGAATAACTTTTTTGTTTTTAATTAGATAATGTAGTATCCGATTGAACCCCGACAGTGTCATAGATGGTTTATATTTATTACATAACTCAATAGCTTTATTAACTTCTCCACTCTTTAATAAAAACTCAACTAGCAAATTAAATTCATTTCTATTTAAATTAGTAAATTGATTTATTATAGTTTTAAATGCCTTTGTAACACCAAGTTGATTATTTGTTTTAATATACAATTGAATAATATAGAATAAAACCAAACGATGCGATTCAGGTGAAATTCCAGATTTAGATAAAAAATCCATCATTTTTTTAAACAATTCAACATCAGCAAGAGACGCAGCATGGTTTAAAACAAGAAGGACTACTTTGGTGTTTTGATATAGTCTGAGTGGGATAGATTTAACAATTATTTTAGAGAATGAATGATATTTATTTTTATCCAAATATCTAACCACTGATTGGAGTAAATTAATATCGGATTCTTCGTGATATTTTTTTAAGAAAAAATCATCTTGAATCATTTTGAAAATAGAGATAACAGCGGAAATATTATTAAGTCCAATATTTGTTTGAATTAATTTATTTGAATAAGATAGTAAAATATTTTTCATATTTATGAATTTTAGATTATTAGGGTCCGAGGATAAATTTTTTTTAGATTTTGCAAAGGAGAACAAAAATAAGTTATTGGACATGAAAGGTATCATTATTGGTGAATTTTGAAAGTGTATTTTTTCAGATGGAGAAGTGGAACTACTATTAAACTCTGAATTGAAAACCTTTTCAAACAATAGTAATTGTATCAGATTTGAATATTCAATATCAAAGGCTTCAAGTAATTTTAAAATTAGATCAATTTGAATTTCCTGATAAATCGGATTATAAATTAACAAAGAATCAATTAGCTTTTTGATGGTGAGATTTAATATAAACTCTTTTCCAATCGAATCTAAAAAAAGAAAGGCTAAGCCAGACCCTATTTCCATTTTATGTTCAATGATTGATAGATTTATTAAAAAATTGACGAGTATTTTCATTTTGAGATTTGAATCATCTAATGAAAAGATAAAATTGATTAGATTTAAAACATTTTTTTTTTCAGAACTTTTGTCATTAGGATCATATTTGGGAATTTGAAGATTTGTGTGGGTAAGAAGAGCATGAATTAAACTTTGAAGACTGGGTAAATCAGCAGTAGAATTGAATTTAACAAAATTTACAAGAAAATATTCAATTCTTTTAAAATTTCTTTTCAAAAGTAATTTAGATGAGATGTAGAAAAACAAACAAGCAGAATCATTGAATCCAATTGACAAATATATCGACAATAAATCGAAATGAGTCTTTTTTAAAAACTCTTTATTAGCAAAGTTCTTTTCCAAATCATTTAGTAGTAAATCGTTATATAGCTCTTGTATCATTAAACCACTGTGTGGATTTTTTGAAAAATAAGAGGTTTGAAGCAAAAAAAGCAAGGGTCCCAATGGATAATTATTCAAAACAGCACCATTAAACGTTTCTAGAGTTTTTTTCAGAGGCACAGAAGTGTCTAGAGATTTCCGAGCTATTAGGGTATCCAATCCAATCAAGGTTTTTTCAAGTCTTTTGATAAAAAGAACCTTCATTTGTTCAGGAAAAAGATTTCTAGCTGCTGGCGTCGAGGAAGCGAGATCATAAGTACTTTTTTTTCTGCTACCAACCTTGCTCAAACACAAAGCTGTATGTTTCGGCTGGTTTGAAAAGCACGACTTTTGACAGGAAGCATTCAAGATAGCAAGACCAAAGCATGTCTTTGAACTGCAAGACAAAGGCCTTAGTATCCTGTGGATTCGGAAAACTGCCTGTGGTGAAGGAGTAAACGTCTTAAGCATCACAATCACATTGTCAGCCAAAAACTCTGGCTGAAAAAGGCAGGTTTTCGTCCAGTCGAATCGCCTTCAATTGGTATGATCTGGCACGTGACGCGTCTGTCTGAAAGTGTTTAGCGAACAAAAGTGTGTGTTCGAAAACGGGAGTTCGAGCGTAACTACGGAGTGTTTCGGATGTGCGCTGTTCCGTCTGCACAGGCTCGGATGCTTTGCGGGGTTTACGGAGGGCCCCGACGTCTGTGGCTTGGATACCAAAGCCATTAAAAGTAAGTTGAATTTAGTTTGAGTTTAGCACTAAGTGAAAAGTAAAAATGTTTATTAGAGTACATGTCCATGGTTGAAAAAGCAATTTTTAGATTTCCCTTGCAATACGCTGGTTTTCAGCACGTCTAAAGACAGTGCAGGATGTTGGCCAGTTTCAGAATCAGGTAATAATCAGTGCAAATGTATATAACACAGCTAGCAGTTGGATGTGGTGTGAGTAGAGTGTGAGAGCAACAAATATTCATCAAGTGTTGGGGTGAAGAGCAAAACTGAAGAGCGTATTCAATTTATCGGGCTGCTTTAATCTGTCTTCTGTCATTGATAAATTGGCAGCATAGTGGATGAAGCAAAAGTATAAATGGTGGTGAAGAAGTGATCATGAGTATTTTAATCAGTAGAACAGACATAGGGCCTATTTTTGGAAGGCTTTGGCAATTGGAGAGCTTTTGGAAGCAGATTTAATTTGTCTGCGAACTCTTCTGCTTTGAAAACATTCGTTCTTTCTGGTGTTCTTCCATGTATCAACAGCTCTTTGGAGGAGTCCCTTTTTTCCACGAAGCTCAGTGTTCAAGTACGAAAGTTTCAATCCTATTATGTTGCAAAATCTTTCATATTGGCCTCTGTTACCTTTGTATTCCTCATCCGAACCCATGGCATTTGGATAGATGGCATTATTATCTATAAACTGCTTTGATAACTTTTTGAGGATTTCGTCCTGATTTTTAACAAATTCCAATTCCAAATTGAATTCTTTGGTATCAATAAATCTGAAATTAGTTTGTCTATTTGAAGAATCAAAAGCGTTGATGCAAAACGACACACTTGAAGAATTGAACATCGAATCGCGTTTATGTCTCAAGGCTTTTCTTTTATGATAATTCTCCAATATTTCCATATACTTTTCGCCTAAATGAGCAGGACATCTTATCTTAAAGATTTTTCTTTTTTTGGCTTTGGTATATTCGAATTCTATTATCTCATCGCCAGTTAACTTTTCTATTGTGACTTTGGGGTCGGATGCAGGAATTGGACCTGGTTGGGTATTTTGTCTTTTGAGAGCCTCCAAAGGAGGAATGGGGTTTTTTGTGCTGATTTGTTGCTTTTTCTCAGTTTTAATATTGCTGTAACTTTTATTAACCTGAGAAGGTTTAGAAATTTTGAAAACAGAATTGAGTTTTGGTTTGGTATTTCTATTTTTTTTAGTTTCAGTATCCTTGTTATTAATTCTGCTAACAGTTTTGGAATCTGAGAAAATAACTGGTGAAACAGGTAGATTAACTTCTTCAGTTTTTAGCATCTGATTTTCAATAACGCTTTTATTAACACCAGTAGCGTTACTATCAGCGTTATTATCGGCATTATTAGTAATATTATTAGTAACATTATTTACATTATTATTAATATTAGTAGTAATATTATTGGTAGTGTTATTGGTAATATAATTATAGTTGAAGTTATAATTTAAAGATGTTGCTGGTTGAATTAGTTTTTGCATTTTAGTTGGTTTTCTAGTAATCAAAGGTAGATTTTTGTTTAATTTCTGTTGATAATAATTTGGATTTCCCAAGTTATTATTTGTGTCATTATTAGTAAAATTATTACTGTTATTTCTATTGTTACTATCGTTATTACTGCTGCTATTGTTTAATGGATAGTCATATCGGATTGGAGAAGTTGCAACTTTATCAGAATACATAAAAGAATCGGATAAAATAGATGAAGCTGGGATTGGATAGCAAGGAGACGTTGATGAAAAATCGTTTGAGTTCACCACATATGGTACTGAATTGGATTTTGAATTTTCAAAAGAATCAGAACTGGAAATATATGTATAATTAGAAGCCGAAGGAGAAGGAGAAGTGAAAGTTGAAGAGTTCAAAGAAGTTGAAGAGTTTAATAAAGTTGAAGAAGAGTTTGGATAAGATTCAGTTAATAAATTGGATTGGTCTGATGACGAAGGTAATATTAACTGGTTTTGTAATTGGCTTTGTAATTGGTTTTGAAATTGGTTTTGAAATTGATTTGTTGAATGAAATTTATAACGGAGATCGTTTTGTTGATTTGAGTTTGAAAGTGTATTAAAATTATTATTGTTGTTGTTGTTGTTATTACTGGTAATAGTAGTAGTACTGTCATAAGGTTGAAGAGAAATTTGTTGGAATGAATCGGAATCAATTGGTGTTTGAGGAGGAGTTGATTCATTGAAGGAAACTGGAGAGCTTGAATTTGTAAGACTAGAAGCTGGAGTTGCAGCAGTTGAATAAGATGAACAAGTGTTAGGATGGTTGTAACTTGGTGTTAGACTGATTTGGTTTGAGTAATCATTTGACTGGCCATGGTTAATATTATAGGAGTTGACGATGTTTGAAGTTTGGTGAGAGACAGGAGAAACTGGAGGGAGGTTTAAATTTTGGGCATTGAAAAATTGAAGGTTGTTGATTAAAAACTGTTGGTCGGCAAATGACTGATTTGAGAGATGCAAAGGGTTTGGTGGGACAGGCATTGGAATGCTTGAGGAAAGGTTATACAGAGACATTGGTTTGGGGGAATAATAGCCAAAAAAGAGAGAGATAAAGTAAGGGTTATGCAATGGTGCTAATAGTTGTAGATATGGGATAAGAAAAAGATGGAATTTAGGAATTAGAAGCTGAATGAAGTGAGGTTAAATGAGATAAGATAAAATGGAAAGGAATAAAAAGAAGTAAAGTGAATTGAGTTGTAGCTGGTGTTTGGAACTTGGAGAAGAGAATAGAGATAGGAAGAGGAAAAGTAATTGGTGCTAATGATAATTTTGCTGCAGCTATTTTTATTGTTAATATTATTTCGATGATAATAATAGGAATAGGAGATTGTAAGAATTACAGGCTTCATTAATATATTGCCCTGGGAAATTTTGATTAATTTATATTAAAATAAATAAAGATAATAAAGCCAAGTTGAAAAGAACAAAAGAGATTAAGATAATGAAATGAGTTGGAAGGAAACAAAGATTGAAACTAAATAACCGATTTAAAATTCTAGTTTTAATCCCAATCCCAATTCCAATTAAGATTAAGATTAAAAGAAAGATAGTTTATTGTAAACTCTGTCAGATAAAAAGGAATATATTTTTCGATTGTTGAATTTTCAAATTGGAGTTTTGAAATTAAAATTTGGATGAAATTAAAGTTAAAAAATTTAAAACTTTTAATTTGGAATTTTGATAAAAGTCCTGCTAACGAAAATTCCTGTTTTGCAAGTGGAAACCGAAAACTGTGTTTCATATCCAAATTAAAGAATCCAGGTAAGCAAATATCATAGAAATATCCAACTGTTCACTTTCAAATGTCTGTTGATGAAAACATCGGTGCTCAGCAAAGAAAAACTCAATAATCAGTAATATGCATGCATATGCTACTGTTTTGTACACACACTGCTTAGAATCTGCGGAACTCGCATTCCGCTGAGAGATTCTTTCTGGGCAGTTTTTTATTGACAAATTATCGTTGAGAAAAGGGACTATTAAATTTTGTTACAGTATACTCCACCACACCTATATATACACATACAATTTATCTGTCAATCAAGATTCGGCAGCTAAATTAGCAGAACTCTTTTTAAGACTTCAACATCTAGAGTATTAAGAACAACAACCTACATACTCTGAGTCCAACGCAGTATAAAGGAAGAAGTCACGAGGTGTCAGCTGACTGTGGTAGTAGCTTGTGTAATATTCAATCGCAACTCCAAAGACAACCATGTATTTTGAAATTGTTAGAAGGTGACAGGACAGCGAAAAATCTAGAGTCTGCTAAAGTAAGAACAACAACCATTTATATTAAGTTTTGTAATTCAAAATTTAACATCGTGCTGTGAATCATCGCTGATAAAGTTTATGCTTCGATTAGCTTGCAGTTCAGAGTTCAAATTAAAGTTAAAAAAATAAACTCAAATAGTTTCAAGCGAGATATGAAATAACAACAAGATGAATCGTATTTTTTGAAACTGAGCTAGAAACTACATTACGTTGGATTTGAATTGTATTGGAAATTCAATAAATTGAAATATTTTAGTATGTTTTGATTATTATGAGTAAGGTCCTCTGTGTATTCAGATTGAAAAATTGACAGGATAAGAGTTTAGAAATTACAAAAACAGGCTAAAAACCAATCTTTTTGGAAAGACTCTTGTCGTTGTAGCGGTGCAGCAGTGATATTTCAATGGTATTTCGATGATTTGTAGTTTGCATTATCATGGTTATACGGTACTGAGAAGGTCTTGTGGTAAGCAATAGGATGCTGTTTTTATTCTCTGGATCCACCCGAAATTGCTTAAACAGGTAAGTGTTGTAAAGTGTTGTAGTTGAAAGCTACATACAAAGCTATAGCGGTACTGAGATACTGAGATGCTGGGAAACAGAAATAGTGAGATACAAAATGGATACAGTATAAGATAGAATGGTGAGTGATGTGGAAGAGCATGAACCAGACATTTGGGTGGAAATTAATAGGGTTGTTGTATTTGTGGAGGAAAGCAGGAAAAGAAAACTGGGAAAAATTAGCGTTCAGCAAAAGCAGGAGAGGTTTTAGCGGAGTAATCCATTTCTGTGGCTTCTGTAGAGCGTGCAGCTGACATGCATGTTGTAGTTGAGATTAGGCTGTCTTAGGTAATCGGAACTAAGGGTGATTACATAAGTGGAGGTGATTGCAGGCGCGGTGTTCAAGCAGACCATTATCAGATGATATTACTGGTTTGGAACACAGGCAGTACTTTTCTTTGTTGGTCTAAATTAGCGTTTCTTCATTCTTTGACCACTTTTATTGGTCCGACTGCTTTCTGGACAGATGGTAATAAAAGATAACAATTGAATGAGTGTCAATTGATCACAGCTAAGGTTTAGCGAGAGGAATTGGCTTTTGATTGGTGAAACTTATTGCAAACGAGAGATCTTAATAGCAATTGTTATTGCCGAACTGAGGAAATATCTATTCTGTTTTCTTATTATGGTCTTTAGCCTCTAGTTATTGGATATTATTTATAATGTAGCTTTTTGTTCTTTTTTCCTTTAATTTTCTTTGTTTTAGTTTGTTTTTTTTGTTTTTTTGTTTTTTTGTTTCAAAGGTTTCTGTGAAGAATTTAAACAGAGTTAACCAAATGTAATTAATTTGCCATTCGAGTCTTATAATAATTGTGAATATTTAGATTATGAAAACTTTTTGAGGATAATTAAAATTGATGTTTCTGCATAAATATTATTTAAATATTGTAATAGAATAATGAAATAATAAAATAATAAAATAATGAAATCATAAAATATTATTTAAATTTTCCACCTGAAGTTAATATCGATACGAATCTGGCTACAACTAGACATTTTGAAAAATAATTCTTTACCTAGTTTCACAAATTTCACACCAGGTATAAAGACAATTGTAGACAATTGTAAACAAGTGAAAAAAGGAAAAAAAAGAAAAAAAGAATAAGTCGAAACATTTTCAGATATCATTTTTTCAAACATCGAATGCAGCCAAAAGAACTGAAATGAAGAACTGTAATTAAATCTTGATGCTCAGAATAATTGACTCAAATCCTCGGATTTATTCACTGTTCGAGTATGGTTAGAATAAAACCTATTTTCCCTAGCTGTTATTTCAGAATTATGTTCAGAATGGTTAATCAATGGATAATTTCCAATATATCAAATACCTGTGCGGGTGTTTCCAGGTTAATTGCTCCTCAATTGCCCTGTATTTGCTCATCCAACGCTAATTATTTGCTCATAACTTGCTAATTATTTGCTAATTTATTGTTGACTATCTTTAAAATACTTCCAAGCATACAGCTGATTAGCTGCTTAAACAACTACATGCTTTAACACAGAAGTGGCTACCTGATTGGACTGTCGATTGGCTAATTTATCATAATTTACCTGTAGCCAACTATTTCCTAAACTATCAAAAGCAGCAATACATTATACATTCAATCTGAAAATTTAAATTCCTTCATCGACCTATCCGTTCCTCACAAAAACTATCAGAGTCATTTTCCAAAATTTAGGCTTTCTTTGCAACATTTCGCAAACATTATTTTATCGAAGTTATTATATCGAGATCTGTTCGAGATTGCAAACAAACTGTAATCGTTCCACACAAATTTCCTCTCTGATTACCGTAGCCAAGCAGATGAGTGTTCCTTCTGCCTATTTCCACTATCAGCTAGCTAACAACATGAAATAAAGATAGATAAAGATAAAAAAAGAAGAGAAATTAGATAGATTTGAGATAAAAAAAGCAATTTATCAATTTCCAACAATGCCCCAGTACTCACAGATCTAGATACACTCCTAACCAAGTCATTCCTCTCAGAATTTCAATATAGAAAACGGAATTATAAATTGATTTATTCGATTCCTGCTTTTATTTTTAGAAGTGTAATCTTACCTAAAATCATAACCTAAGCTGCAATTTTGCTGCAATTACTTGTTTATCATTTGAACCTTGAGCAGTGCTAATACAATAGGTGACAATATTTGTTGAGCGAATTTCGATTCTTCAGGTTATCTTTCAGTGGAAAAGCAGATTGATAACATATCAAAGCGAAGTCTGTTGTTGCTGATATTAGGTATTCAACCAAGTTTTTTGTTGAATTGTCTGTCCTTGTGGTGGCACATAAAAGATCCCTAATTTTTTGTACGCGAATAATTTTCTTTTTCTGCAAGAAACCGAAATGAAATGTTCTAGCTAAGCACAAAGAAAGTTTTGAGTTTTGAGCTACAACACAGCACTATTTAGCTCAACTTCCATGCAGAATATGCAAGATGTCTCGAAGCCTGCGCGGTCTTTTCTAAAATAATTGAAGCTTAGGAGGGCAGCGAGACACCTCTTTAACTTTCTTATCCGGATTTCATTTTCTTCAACATTTCATTTTCCATAAAATTTCCATGTATTTTTCATATGAATTCCAGCTTTTTATCTCTATTTGCCAATTCTCGCCAATTTTTTCACATTCCAATTTATCCACTATTTTATTTTTGTTTTTCCTTGCTATCCGGACCTTACCTGCCAAATGTGAAACAAATTCTGGTTGAAAAATATTCAAAATCTTCGGTCCAATGAACATCAATAATCAAACATATAATCTTACCATATACTTATAGAAATATTACACAATAAATAATAAGTAATAATGAGTAATAATAAATATTATTAAAAACTAATTACAACCACAATCCGCATTAAATCTGTTCCAAATTATCTAAAAGAGCTCAATTTTTTTGTTTTTACCATATTAATCAAAGAGCTGTATTTCCCTTCACAAGTGACCAATTGTTTCAAATTGTATTCTGAAATCCAAATCAATCTTCAAAAATTGTCGTTTCGATTCAACTTGTGATCATAAAAAAAGTCAATTTCCTGAAAATCCTGAAAAAATCCCGTTTTTATCGATAAATCTTGATAAATCTTGATTTTCCCTAATTCAACTCAATATATTATAGCCGATTTTAAGATAATTTATTTTTTTCCAGTTCTGAGGAGATTTAAAGTTACTAGATTAGGTTTTTTTAACTTATTAAAATATTTTTTTTTCTCTAACCTTTTGCTAAGTTTTATTCTTTAATAATCTCTATTATTCACTATTTTTCTTCATTGATCAGTTTTTCCTTCACTTGAAATAAAACCCAATTTCGAATAACTCCTGTATTCAATTGTTCAATTTCATTACCGACTATCGAGTACTTGTTCCAACTACTTCTGAAGGAGTTCTTAACAGTTATTCAATAAAACTGAGATCGTTATAAATTTTTGTAAAAAAATTTACTTATCCATTTGATTCTTTGTTTGATAAATTAGAGATAAATTAGAGATCTACTTGAAAATCCTTTCTTAAATTCTTCTTAAAAGCCTTTTTTCAGACTCGTTTAAGATTGGTCCTGACAAACAGTGTTTAAATGCCAATTTAACAATTAGGTAATTCGATACATTTTCTTGCCAGTATCAATTAGCTTAGTCTTGCAGCTAATTTTACGTGTAATAATTATAATTATTGAAAAAGATTTGCAATTGACAATGTTTTTTTGCAAGTCCCTTAGTTAGTACAAAAAATACTAACAGTGACAATTACAGTAATTGTAATAAGATTAGTAATAATACACAACCCCAATTATCCCAGTTCCACTGCTAAGCTGTCTGCTAATTTCAATGAACATGCTAAAAAAAGCTAGCACTCATTGTATTTGAAAAAATCACTTTAGTAATGTGCCAATCAAACTCGCTTGTAAATTGCACTATTTCCAGCGCCTTCAGCGCCTCCAACACCTCCAGCACCAGAAACACCTCCAGCATCTCCAGCACCCCCCAGCTGTCCACTCAAGCAAAATGCCTCCATCGCCGTCGCGCATCTCCGACCAATCACAGTGCAGATGCAGTCACAAAGCAAAACAAGCATATCACCGGCACAAGCTGCGCTGAACTGCATGCACACGCGCACTGTTGTCTTGTTTCTATTGTCCTTTTTGTCCGATTCACCAGTGACCGCAGAGACACCATCTTTTGGACTTGGCTCGGAGCCTGCCTCGATGCTACTTTTGCTGCCTGAGATGAAGCAGGCTCAGCTTCCATACAACTCCCGGCAGCAAAAGGGCAAGAATACACACAACTATTGTTTGTACCTCTCCATCTTCCTCCAATTCCCTCTTCTGCTGTTGGCTCATTCTCCATCATTGGTTTCTACAACTTTCTTTTTTCCTTCTCTTTCTGATTGGTCTTTGGATATGTCAATAAATAGTTACAACCAACTATATTCACAACTTAACTACTCTTTTTGTTTCCGTCCCATCTTCAATGATGTCTCCATTTTTTCAACTTTCTCCAATAACATTTAGCTACCTCGTATTTAATTGCTCAACTTATTTTAACCCATTTTTATTATCTTTCCTAAAATTATGAAATTTGGCTGTACTCTTTGAACCTTTTTGTCTTCATTTTAATCTTAAAATGTTTTCAAAAACAAATATCTTATTCATCTTTTTCTTTTCTTAGCTCTCATTTCCAAATCTCCAGTTTCTATATAAAACCAATTCCAATCAAACCAAAAACCTCCAATCAATATCTAAATAATTATTCTTACCAATAGTTGTGTTCATAAATTATTTAATCAATATTATTTTATCTTGTTTTATCACAATTTTATTTCTTAACTTGTTTCATTTTTTTTTTTTTTTCTTTCGCAACTTTCATATCTTCAAATCTTATTGTTTTTGTACCTTCTCGTAGAATCTTAACAATTCATCCAATTTTTCTCACTTTTTTTCCCAGTTTTTCCAAGTTTTAGAAAATTACAAAAATTTTGATATATTGATATCATGATTAAAACAATTCTAATAACAACAAAACATTTAAATAAAGGCAATTTGATTTCAATATCCTTATATTTTTATATTTCAAATTTTTCATATAACCTAAATGTCGAACAAAAAAAAAAGAAAAGGAATACGATTTTCAATCAAAATTTCTATAATCAACCAAATGTATTAACAAATCCTAAAAAATATGATTTGGTAATTGTTTATATCCAATATTTTTAGCCGTATTTTTTTATTATATAGAAGCCTGAAATTTTCTTCTATAGTTTTTATTTTTTCTTAATTTCAATTAATTTCATTTAGTATTTACTTGTTTTCCTTAGATTCATACTAAGTTTTTGTTAAGTTTTGATTAAATTTTAGCTAAATTTTGTCAAAGTTTTCAATTATTTCAAATTCTCTTAATTTATTGCAATTTTTGAAATTTCAAAACCATTTTCAAACTATTTTTTTATATTAATTCAAAATTTAAATAATATTATTTTATATATTATTCTACTCAATATTCAAATATCTTTATGGTTTCAATATCCTTTTGATAACATTGAATTATCCCAACTCAAATTATTCAAATTGTTTAAATTATTTGAAATAATTTAAACAATTTGAATAATCTAAATAACTTAAATATTTAAAACAATTCGAAAATCTTTATTTCATTTCATTCATTCACTCATTCATTCATTCATTCATTTAATTAATTAATTAATTAATCTTTCGTAAATAATTCCAAAATCTTTTTCTTATTCTGTGGACTTTGTGTACATTTTTTCTTGATTACTCTATCATTATATCATTATATCATTGTATTATATTATATTATATTATATTATATTATATTCCTAGTATTCAATTTTTTTTCTTAAAAAATTTCTTCAAGTAGGCCTCAAGTGGTAAACAACCATTCTATTATCAATATACCATATACCAAGTCCATTTTCTTATTAGAAGTTATTCAAAATTCAACTTCTTTTAATAATAATCCAATTATAAAAAATCAATTCCTTTGATTACTTAAACAAAGTTGATCATCAGATAAAACAAAATACACTAGTAATAATAGTAACAATAAACCCAATAGAATACCATCGATGCTTAAACGAGATATTCACAAAAAAAAAGATAAAGTATATGGTCCTTCATTTTGCTTATTATTTTGTTTAAATTTAGCCTTCGTTATTTCTAAGAGCTATTTAAAAACAAGATGTTATCAAAAAAATTGAAAATTGTGGTTTTTTGTAAGTTTTTTTTATATTTTTGTATTTTTATATTGATATATTTCTATATTTTCATACCTTTTTTGTTTTTGACTCTATCCCTCTAAGTTCAAACACAAAACTTGATCAAATAAATTTTATCTTTAGTGGTGCAAACTTCTTGTTAATAAGAATCTTGTTTGATGAACATCAGTAAAAGCAAAATAAAACAAACTAAGTTAGATACTGTGTGGTCACCTTTAAACCATGATTCATAGCTTCAAAAAATATTTAATTATTGAGCGATAATTCCAATCTTGAAACCTTAGCGAGTTATTCGATCAATCTTCATCGAAAAATTCATTGGAATTGAAATATTCCCCAAAATTAATTCGCTATTGTCTCTTTCAACATTTAATCAAATACCAGATTAAAACCCACTTATTACTGGTTTATGGTTTCGGGTTTTATTAAAAAACAAGTAGACTCTAGCCAACTCAAAGTTAAATGTGATCATTTCTTTACTGGAAACCAACACTGGAAATTTGTTTCTTTTTTACTATCTGCAATTTGTTATTGAAACAAAATTTGGACAAAATTTGAACAAGTTTTGAGTAAAGAAAAACCCGTTAAGAAAACTTTTGATGATAAAAGGTAAAATCCATAAATTTCTCTAAACTAAAAACAACTAGATATAAAATTGAAAAAAAAAGAGGGAAAAGATAAAGATTCTTCCAGAATCAAAAATGAAAACATAACAAAAAAACTTGAAAAATGTAAACAAAATTAAAAAAATCAATTAATCAGATAAAATAATAAAAATTATAAAAAAAAAGGGGGAAAAAGACTAGTGTCCAATGTCCAAGTTCATAAATTTTTTCACAAGATTCGTTTCAGACTTTGAAGAACCTCCATTTAATCCCATATTCATACCAATTTTAATTTCCTGGTCTAGCTCTTTATCTCTTACAATGTTTTTTGTTTCGTTTGATGTCAAGCTACTGGTTGGTATATCATTTAAAACTTTTATTTCAGCTCCAAGAAGTAAATCTTGATCATGAACATCGTTGTTGTTGATTGCAAAATCATCGTCTTCTTCTTCATAATTGATGCTAGAGTTAATTGTTGCTCTTCTCGAACTTCTTCCACTGGTAATACTGGCATTATCAGATGGAGAACCTCCATTTCCAACATTATTGTCAATACGTTTACGCACTTCATTTGCCATTCTCCTACCATCTGCAAACAAACTATCTAGCATATCCCTCAACTTTCTATTATCTCTATTATCATTGGAGCTATGGAATCCCTTGACTTGAATAGAATCTGGTAAGGTATTTGTGAAAAATAGTTCATATGTTTCATCAGCTAATATGACCATACGAAAAGTGGCCAAATCCATTATTAAAGGTTTATCGTTTAATGCTTTATTTGCCTTAAGAGTTAAAGCACTCTTATCATCATAATCAAAACTTTCATCATCTGATTTCAGAAAATACAAATCATTATTCAGATCGTCGATTTGAAGCAAATTTTTTTCAATAGGTTCTACTGGCTGAGCATATTCAAATGCTCTTTGAATAAAATTACTAGCGGCTAATAAATACCTTTCCATCTGCTCATGTTGATAAATTTTTTTGTCAATAATAATTTCCTCTGGTAATACTTTGGCTTGAGTATTAGAGAATATTTCATTGATCTTTTTTTCAATTTCTTCTTGACTGTAGCCTTCTTGTTTAAATTCTTCAATTAAGGTATGTTTTTTTGATTTCATTTCTTTTTCTCTTAAAGTTAACAATGAGTTAAATTTTTTGTCATAAGCATTTTGGATTTTTTTTTCTGTTATTTTATCAAATAATAAACCTTCAGATAATTTTGTAGTCAAGTATAATAAACCTTCAGACATTTGCAAAATACCATCTTTGTCAATAAAACCAGTATTTTGAGTATCATATAGTTTGAAAAAATTTTCAAGAGATTTCATTAAATCTCTACAAACCAATCTATTAATCACCCTTATTAATTCATTTAAACTTAAGCTTCCGTTTCTATCTTTAGCAAACTTTAAAAATAATCTTGATAAAAAGCTCTCTTGATTTTTGATAAATTGGAGGTTATTTATAAGTTCACTATCAGTTATATTAACCCAATAGCATGTTTGAGACATGAACAATTGGAATTTTTTAAAATCCATTAAAGAAGAAGAACCAAAATTAGTATCCTTGATGGGGTTACTATTATAAATTCCATTGTTAAGATTGTCCAAATTTTGTTGAATAATCTGATAATATCTATCATATATATTTGAAATATCTTCGGAAGAAAGATTGGGAGTTCTTGGCAAGTTTCTAATTTGAGTTCTTTTGACAAAACTCTCAATATCTTGGAATACTTTATCTTTATGTTTATAACGATATTCCATAATCATATCATCAGTTATAACAAAAAATTCTTTAAAGGCAACGACTAATAATTCCTGAAATTTTGTTATGTTTCTATAATTTTCATTTTTAGCATTTGGATGCGCAGATTGATCTAATATACTAAAATAGTTTTTGAGTATTGAAATAAAAGTACCGTCATCGGTCGTACTTAGTAATTCTTCTCCATTGATTTTTAAAATGGCTAAAGCTACTTGGAATAATGTTTTTGGACCCTGGAGGAAAAAGACGTCAATGATTCTGAATGCAAAGACTAAAGGCATTGAAGAGAGAAATAAGGATAAAAACCAAGGTAAAGATACAATTGATAGTTGAATATCGTTTCTAATGATATGTTCCCATAATATGGGCATTGTCTTTTCAACCAATGCTTCAAAAACTTTTTGGTCTAACAATGTTCCGTACATTGTTTTTGAGTAATAGCCCGGACAATATTTGTCACACAAAACACTTAAACACCAAAAAGCTTGCTCTTCTGACATATAAATTAATAAAGCGGCTACAACTATATTCATTGCTTGACAATAACCAACTTCTGGATTTTTCCATGAATAGGCAGTTAAAACGTTTCTTAATCGATGAATACCTTCTTCGTTTTGATAGGCAGGATATTCAGGTAAAGACCTATTCAAGTCCTTTTCGATTTCTTCTATTGCTTGAGAATTTTTGCCACTATTTTCATTGAGAATGTCTTGGTATAGAGTTTGATTTTGATATCTTAAATACATTGAACCACAACATAGTTCCCAGATTTCGCCCCTTATTCTGTTGGGCAAACCAATTCTTATCAAACGGTAGAATAGATTTTGTTTGGTAAGAGTTAGGTTTTTACCATTTGATTTCAAGTAATTGAACCACAATCTCATCTTAGATTTATCCCTAAGAACTTTTGGATTTCCAGGATACTTGAAGATTAGACCCAAACCACCTTGTGGAGGAACCAATGAGGCCGCGGTTTCTGGATCAGTTCCAATTAGATTTTTCGCTAATAAATACTCTGAGTAGAGAGTCAGTAAAAAGGGTTTTAATAATTTCAAATTTGATAAATTTTTTTTCAACAATTTTTTAAAATTAAAAGCAAATCTCTCTGAATTAGATCTAATTCCAATAAATTGAATGGTCAAAGTCAAATTAGAGTAGGTTTGAATAGTCAAACCAAACAAAAATGACTGATTCAACTGTTTCTCTTTAAATTTTTTGATAGTGTTTAGATGAAGAACAAAAGAACAAACTTTTTCATCGTAAGTGTCCTTGAATACCAAAAAATGCTGAGTTAAAAACAATTTGCCTGCAAAATAAATAGATATCGAATCATCGTTATCTTGGTAATCGCTATTTTGAGGAGTCTCGGGTTGGCCTGGATTATTGTTTGGGCTCTGGGTTGGAGCTTCGGAAGAGTAAGGAGAATACAACGATATTTCGACATTCGACTCCTCAACAATTGATTCATCTAAAGGTAATTTGAATTCATCTCTGAATAGCTCTAGCTTCGAAGGTTTGTAGCTTGATATCTTGTTGAAGAGCGATTCGGCGGCTTTGTTCTTTAGGGTCTGGAAGAAAGCCATACTGAGTGTGACAAGCCTGGGTCAAAGGAAACAAGCCAATTAGTAAAGAAGAACAAAGAGGACTAACTGCAAGCAGCTAAATCAGCATAGGAAGCAGGAGCACGAAGGATTTGGTGGTGGAGAAGAACCATCACAAATTCCCAGCTCTGTTCCAAACTCTTCTCGTGGGCAAAACGTAGACGCTGAGACCGCGGTCGGGAGTCGAACCACGGCCGGCTATTTTTAGCCAAAACCAGCGTAGAAGAAGAAGAAGAAGCAAAAGAAGCAGAAGAAGCAGAAGAAATAAAAGAAACAAAAACTATTTCCAACAAAAACCAGAACTAAATACCAAAATAACACTAAACTAAATAAAACAAGAAAAAATTAATCGTACAATGATAGCAAAACCATGAAAAACTAAAATTCGGCCATTAGAATATAGAATATTTGCAGAGAAAACATTTCTGGAACAAACCTGTCAGTGCTTGTATTTTTCTTCTGAGTTCAATCGTTGCTGAGGATCAAGCTGGTTTGTCACACCAAGAAGAGCCTTCGATAGAGCTTCTGTGGCTCCAATTATTGGTCGTATCAACACCACTGGCGCAGCTTTTGCAATAGCGACTGCTGCACTTTGTACTCCTCCACTTTGCGAGGCTTCATTTCCAGCATCTATCACAGCTTTTCTTGCAACAATCCAGTTCTTTCCAAGACTGTCATACGCTAGCTGTATACCTTCTTTTGCATCCACAGGCTGATCAGCGTACAAACTGATGATCTTCTGTTGTTCATCGCTGGATTCTTCAAGAATTTCACCTTCCGAATCATCTTCTGAATCTGAAAACACATTGTTGTACATGTAATTTCTTCTTGGGTTTATGACTGACTTGTTAGCTTTACTGCCAAATGATACCTTTTTATAGTAATAATCCTCATCGAAATCATCTTCGGGAAATGTTTCCAACGTCTGTCTGTATACAGAGCGACCACCAATTGGCTCTAGTGAACCCACTGAAAGAGAGCTTTTACCGATCAAAGAAGAGTTCATATTGTCTTGGGTCGTATTGTTTTTTCTCCTCTGATATTTCGTCCTGTTGTGTCTAAAACGTTCGTCCTGTTGATTGAATGCTATTCTAGCTGATGATCCAGATCCTCCAAAAGCTTCTTCTGCATTTTCAAGCAATGTTTGAGTTCCACCCGCAACCTTTACTCCAATTTTCAATAATTCATTCGTGGTTGTTTTAATAAATGTAAACGCTCCTTTTTGTAAACTTCTTATAACTCTTCCATCTTTACGATATTCGTTGATAGGAATCACAACTAAATCTTTCATCCCGGTTCCTAGTCTCATGACTGATGGAGCTAACCCGTTAAGAATACCTTTAATCTGCGTAGCTTTTACATCAGGCATCCACAAGTCATTCAATAGATCACCCAATTTAGTAAAGCCACCAACACCATAAACAACAACTTTTTTTAAAGTTATATCAGCACCTTCTAATATAAAAAAATTCATAAACTCAGTGGTTTTACCTGATGTGATTCCAGCATAATCTATCTTCTTAGGTTTGTAATCTAATTTGACGTGCACAGAGTTGATGGTAAATTTTTGAATGAAAGGAACTTCATCATATGGAATCTTAATAATAAATCGATTATCTTTAAAACCGAAAAACCTGGTAACAAAATCTAAAGTATCTTGGTCCACATGCAATTTAAGAGGCAATGTATGGCATTTCATAATCATTTCAGTTGCCTCTAAATAGGGTACAGGACGAACTGACGCAATTTGAAATCTAATCATATTGACTCCAACTTCTCGATCACCAGCTTCTCTCATATATACAGCAAATTTATTCCAAGTGGATGTAGGAATGTGGTCTACAATTTCAAAATCACGAACTTTTAAATCCATAATAAACAAAATTGTTGAGTCGTCGTCTTCTTCAGTTCGATACTTGTACACGTTCGATGATGGCAGAACAATAGCATTACCTGAAGAAAATACCGTCATATCAACTTCAACTTCATTTAATTCCAAGCTCACTTTATGGTATTTTGAACGTCGAAGTCTTAATTTCTTTTGTGATTTTCGAATACTGGAAGCAATCTTTCTTGGGGACAGATTTCTTGTGATAGTGCTGTCATTTGAAATTATAGAATTAGTGTCATTCATATTAATATTGTAGTTTATACTTCGAGTTAGATGTGAAGGATCTCTTCCAACTGGCAACGATATATGAATAGAATCAAAAATTGTGTGACCAACAACATCTTCGTTTTCTTCATTGTCATCTATATCACCATCTTCATTGATTCTATCAGCAAACCCGTATTCCCCCAAGGAATCCCTTCTAGTAAAAGTTAATTGTCTTTCTTCCACCGGATCAAATCGAACTGATTTGCTGTTCCGAAGATTAGCTCTTAATATTTCCGCCGCACTTGCTGCTTTTTCAACATTTCTTACCACTTTTTTTATTGTTGTTCTTGTTTCTTTCCAATCATAACCATCATATAGCAATACATCTCCTTTAAGCACATTTAAATATAATTTAAAAGGCAGAAATGAAATATTTCCTTCACTGGAATCTAATATGGTTTTGCTGTCAAAATGTTCGTCGTCAATTGAAAAATTAGATTCACTTTCAGAGGAATCAGAAACAAATGATTTGATGTTCGATCTTTTATTCTCTTGTCCCAAAAAATCCTGATTATCAAAACTTCCGTTTGTAATAGTAGAAGCAAGATTGCTCGCAGATCCAGATCCAGATCCTGAACCGTAATAACTATCTACAAATCCCAAGGAACTTGAGAGATCCATAGATCTTTGACCAAACATAGAATTTTTCTCATCAAATTCTATATTATTCTTTAATGCTTCATTTAAATCCTTTGAAAACGTAAATGCTTTTGGTTCAACACCGTCAAAAACATCAATTGGGTTCTTATAACTAAATTTGTATTTTTGTTCCATTGTTAAATTAACCTGGTCTTTCAAATCTACCAACAAAGCGGATAAGGTTTGGAAACTATCAGCACATAATTCTAATCTTAAAACTTCAACATTAATCTTGAGGTCAGTAATTGCTTTGGTTTTGTCGTTCATTTTGATCAACTTATTGATATCATTCACCATAAATGAGCCTCCTAATAAATTTATAGAGCCAATCAATGCGAATCCTCTTGATAAAAACCATGCAGATTGTGACCATGTAGGTAATGAAGAAAGATTATTATAAGGTATGTTTTTATTTGCTAGTGCCCATTGTCGAGAGGTTCTACTCTCAGTAGCATCTAAGATATTAAATACATCGTCAATCAATAGTAAAGATAAAGAACGAAATGTGAATTTTGAAAATATATCAGAACCCACCAAGACTTCAGCATCACCTTTGTGGATCAATAACAAACCCTTGCAAGGAAGTCTCAATGGATTTAAACCAATGGCGCAATCACATATCTTAATTTTGATATCTGATTGAGCTCTTGCTGTGGATGGAACTAGATCCTTTTCAGATTCCAATGATTCATCTGCATTATTTTTGTTTAATATAGCAAGCCAGGAGGTAAAATATTCCACTTTTAAATTAGACAAAAATGCTCTTACATTATTATCTTTCAACTTTAAGATTACTAACGGGAAGCCCCTATTTTCAGGATTTGCCATTTCAACAAAATTTTCAGTTTTATTAATACCTCTTTTATTTCTAAATTTCCTATTGAAAGATATATCATTTAGGATAACTTGAAATGAGTTATCTTTAAAACAATTTACTTTAAGTTTTGAGATTTCACCAGTAATTGAGCCAAATTTATCTACCAGTGTGATATCAGATAAGTTATCAAAATCTATGATGTTTGGATTTTCCAATGAAAGATTAATATTTTGAATTTCTAGATGGCAATAGAGAGATTGAGTTCCATGAATCAATACTGTGTTGCTCATTCTAACCTTTCTTTTACCGTCATGTTTAAATTTTTTATCTTTATTTTGTTTTGGGACAGGAACGTCATTGGAAGGATTATTATTTCCAATAATTATATCCATAAAGGATTTAGTTTTATTGGTTAGTTGCAAAAGGTTTTTCAAATTATGGTTAATTTTTACATCTTTAATTGTAGTGATTAATGATGTAGACAGTAGCGTTTCTTTATAGTTACTGTCATAAACTTTTACTTGATGCTCTTTAACCAAATTTATCAATTCAAAGCCAGTTATTGAGAGTAATTCTTCATATTCAGGATTTGGACCATTTTTAAAATCTTGAGTGGTGACCAAGACTTTATTTATCAATAACTTTCCAGTATTAGAATTAAAAGATATTGGAAGTATAGTGAAATTTATCATAGTGGATATGTCGATAGATAAATTCAATTGAACTAGACCTGTTTGAAGAATGAATAGATCTCTATCCTTTATGGCGTTATAATTTGAATTAAAATAATAAGATGAAGACATTGATTTTGATAAATTTGAGGATTTTAATCTTTGAGTATTTTGATAGGACATTGGATTCAAATTTGAGGTATTAATTTTAATTTGTGAAGATGAGGTAAAAGATTGAAATTTTATTTTAGAAAACATTTGAATAGCAGGTTGAAATTTTTTGATATAATCAGTAATTATTTTAAAATTATTAGAATTGAAATTCATAAAGATTGGTTTTGAGCATAATACAGTGGTTTCTGATATTTTATTAAATTTATTTTTAAAAATTTCAAAGCGAATTTCGTCTTTTTGATTGTTTATACGTTGATTTTTGTTATTGAGTGAATTGCTATTGATTGGATTATTGTTGATATCGTTAGAATTAGTGTCATCATTTTTGAATTCGATTAAAATGTCATTTTTGTTATTTAATAAGTTTAATTTTGAGACACCACCATAGATTAGACCATTTTGAGACTTTCTATTAATATTGATATTATTTAAAACTAAACGTAATGTTTCAGGTAAAGCAAAATCACCATTATCTTTTAAAGCAGATTCAAAGTTGATTACAAATTGGTTGATGGCCAATTTTGAAAAAAAATTTAAATCGTCATTGTCGTCATCATCATCATCATCGTCATCATCATCATCACTGTTATGTTTATTATTATTATCCAAATTAAGATTATTAAGATTATTAAGATTATTAAGATTATTAAGATTATTAGGATAATAGGTCAGTTCATTGATTGATGACAAATTATTATCAGTATTAATTGGGTTTCTCATTGAATTCAAAGAAGATTTTCTTGAATTGATTCTAGTATTATTTCTTAGATAGTTATTTGAGTTGAGATTTGAAGATATTTTTTTTTTATTAATTGATCTTGAAATTCTTGCTAGAGAATTGAAAATGTAATCTAAAGACTGAGGTAAGGGAGACAATGCAATATTGAATTTATCAATTATTAGGGATAAGTTGGAAACGGTTGATAAACCTTCAAATTGAAGGTCGATGTCATTTATGTGCAATAAAATTGGGTAAGAAGGATGATTATCGTTCGTAAGTGGTTCTCTGTTTTGATTGATACTATTTGGATAGATTTTATTGTTTGTGTTATTAAGATTGTTAGGATTATTATGAATAAAACTTTTGTTGTTAATAAAAGAGGACCTTTTATTAAAATTTGAATTTAAAACATCACTATTAGCACTTAAATAGATGGAGTCAGTTTCGGTTTCGTTTGTTGAAAGATACATGGTTTCCATTAAAGAGTTAATTTGTTGATTATCATGAGGGATTAGGAAAGATGAGGCAGACATTTGATTTTCGATATCTGAATCAGATTCAAACTCGTCGTCATCGTTATTATCATTGTCGTTAATATTGCTATCGGAATATGAATTTGAGTTAGAACTTTTGATACTATTGGTATCATTATCAGTGTCGGTGTCATTAGAGTGAGTGTTATTATTATTATTATTATATTCTAGACCTTTATTAATATTTTGAGGGTTTAATATCGAGACTTTTAGGCCTTTGAAGCTGATCTTTCTTATTCCATTAATAGTTATGAAAGAGATTTGGTCTATATTTAAAGCCAAAGTGAATAGTTGATCGATTAGTTTGATATATATATTTGAACAATTAAATTGTAATCTCGACAAGGCTAATTCTACAGCTTTTGTTACATAGGTATTGAAAGTGGAATTATTTTTTTGTGGTTTATCATTCGGAATGGAGGTAGAGTTTGTATTATTATTATTAGAGGTATCGTTATCCGAAGAATCGTTGGAATTAGATTCGTTGGAGTTGTTTAAATCATTTAAATCAGTTGAGTCATTTGGATCATTAAAATAGTCGTCATTATCGGATGCTAGCATGACACTATTAGCCAAATCTGCGGTGCTTTGAGCCAAGGAGAATATTGAATTAGTCGAGGAATCATTGAGATTTAAATTGTTGGATAGAGCCAATGTTAGATTCAAGCCATTAGCATTAATGTTCACACCACCACTGACAGTTAACTTTAGGTCTAATCTCTCGAATTTGCCATCTCTTAGAAAGAAACCAGGGATTTTGAATTTCTCCGGATCAATTTGGATATCCTGGATCACTATCTGGCTGTTTATGGTGCCTAGCGAGACATCAAGATTCTTGAGGTCTATTTCGGAGAATAATGAGAGCTGTTCAAGAATGTAACGCAATAGACGTTTTTGTAGGTTTTGGGGAATCCACTGAGGAGCCATAGGAAAATAATATTGTGTATCTGAGAGTTTGCTTGTTGGATATGGAAACAGTTGGTGTTGCTGGAAAACCGAAAAGAGACAGCAGTGCTGAGAGGAAGAAGGAGCAGAGACAGCAGGGGCAGCAGAGGATGGTGGAAGCAGTAGGGGGTAGAGCTGGGGCGTGGTTTTGGTGGCGAACAGCTGTTGGAGAAGGAGAAGGAGAAGAAGAAGGAAAAGCTGCTCCAGACGAAGACCGCGGATTTGCCTCCGGAAGGCGCGGTCCGGGCCGATAAGATAAGGCGATAAGCTACGGATGCGATAGAGACATAAAGGAGAGACTTAATGGAGACATAATAGAGACATAATAGAGGCACAATTACCAGATAGAAAATACGCAACTAATGGCTACACCTTGTTGGAACTATATAGACTGTAGAACTGGCGCATGCTGCTCTGCGACGAGCTGATGCTGTACATGTTAGTGCTCACCATCTCCAAGTTCTTTCGCAAGCTCTGTTCAGTGCTCTGGCTATACTGCAACTCGCTCTTCAAGTCCTTCACCAACGTTTTGTAGTACTCCTTTATGATGTGGTTTTTCTCTCTTTCAACCTGGATCTTGCTGTGGTATTTCTCCCTCTCGACCAATAGCTGCTTGGTTTCGCTGGTCTTGTTCCGAAGCTTTCTTTCTAGCTGCTCTACTTTTAGATTTTCGATTATGCTCATTTTTCTCTTGTTGTAATCGCTAACTTGGTCACCATGTTCACTGTATTGAGTTTGGATGATCTCAGGTATTGAGTCAGTTTGAGCAGAGCAAGATATCATCCGAGAAGACGTGGTTTGGGTAGCTAGAGATTGCATTTGGGGTTTAGCATTCATTGTCTGAATTGCCTTAGAGACAAATTTACTCTTCTGTTTCTGATTATCATCAGTTTGTGTGCTGATTGTTGTCATTTTTTTTACAGGTTTCAATGTTTGAATGCCCATTGATATCATCTTTGCTTTATTATTGTTTTCACTGTCGGTTTGAGTGCCTATTGATTTAACTACATCCACGTCGTTTGCAATTAAATCCGTTTGTGTAGAAATAGTCATCATTTTGTTTATATTAACATTGCCATTGATATTTTTATGATTAATTAAAAATTTATTTTGGTTTTGGTTTTGGTTTTGATTTAAATTATTAATAGACATTGGAATCGAAGAATGAGTTGAGCCAGTTGGCGACATGTCTGTTATATTAGTATTGGCAATAGACGAAGAAACCGATGACGAGACTGATGAAAATGGTGATTCAGTTTCTAATGAAGAAATGGATGAGGCGCTTGACTGCGATAAATTCAAAGGAAATGAGTATTTATTATTATTGTTATTATTATCCATATCCATATCCATGTTCATGTTCATGTTCATGTTCATGTTCATATTATTATTCATATTCAATTCCAATAATTTTATTCTATTCAATAATTCACTATTTTTATTGCTAATTATTTTATTTTGATGTTCTAAATCTGCTATCTTATCATAAGCAGCTGCTGCCTTTTCTGATAGTAAAATTATTTGCTCTTCTAATACTATATTTCTTTCTTGTTCTCCACCTAAATTATTCGAAACAATTTTTAAATCTGAATACGTAGGTTGTTTTGATATTGTTAATAAACTTGTCAACGAATTTGCCAATGAACTCTTACTTGACTGGTTTTTAGTATGATTATTAAATGGCAGAGGAAATGGTGATGAGAATGACATGTTACTTAATGTGTCAAAATCCATGTTTTGGTGATGATGATTATTGATATTACTATTACTATTTCTATTTTGATTAATTGGAGAATTAAATTGTGTATCAATATTATCCAATGTTAATAACACTGGCTTAACATTAGTTCCTGTAAATAATCCCATTGTACTATGTTATAATAAAATATTAGATTATTATTAATTATTAAAGGATTAAAAGATAAGAGCAAGAAATAGAAGACCAACAAAAACTGAGACAAAAAAAGAAACACAAAAATATAATTAAACACTAATAGATGACCTTATATTGTTATTTATATTGCTTTTTCTAAAATTCAAAATTTCAATTAAGGAGTGGACAACAGTTGGGGCACTATGAATTTAAAAGGAAAAGTCTACTCAAACGTCCCTTTTACTTCCTCATCAACTAATATACAGATTTCAAAGAGTATTCTTTGGATAAAATATGACAAAAAACGTTTTTATTAAATTAAAGAAAGAAAATAGAGGGAAAAAACAAATGAAGATGAATGAAGAGAAGAAGATGAATGAAAGCAAATTCCACACCATGCCTAATACGGAAAGTGAGTTTCTCCTACTTAGGATACTGCGCACCATGCAGCTTATGCATCAAGACACGACTCGTCCGCGTCTTTTGAAGTACTCTTTGTGACCAGCGGGTCCTTTAAAACAACGGGGTCTCTGTGCTGCGGGTTGTCTGATATCGGTCGTGGGCCCTGTTCAGCGCTCAGCCAGGCAGTGCCAAGCAACAGTTTCTATTGTCCTGGCGAGCGCCAGATAAGACCACAGCCATGGATGCTTACGTAAGTGCTGACGTGACTTGATGTGGGGGATTTGAAATGCATAGATCCGGATTGGTCCGCTACCTTTGTTCGTCTCATCCCAACAGCGCCATCGTTCGAATCTCGATCTGTACCTGTGCTATCCCTGTGCAATCACAACAAATACATAGGCACTTGTAGGTTCACGCTCCCTACTCCACACAAAACCTTTGATATACACCTTTGTTTTGAGGATATATTTTATCAGATGAGTAATAGCATGAAATTTTTTTAATCTCGTTATTTTATATCAACTCAGATCAAGTCAATATATTCTAAAGAACTTTAATAAATACTATGCAATTTAAATAATAAAAAATTAAGGGAAAACACACACTTTTGATATCGTTTTAATATATCTTGTATATAAATCAAAAAAAAACCAAAAAAAATCAACCAAAAAATCAAAAAAATAATACTATAAATATATTAATTTCACTGTTTCTTCCCAATGTCGATAGCACATCTAACAAAATCAACTTTGGATAAAAATTTAGGCTTGATTTCCTTCAAAACTTTATCATCAAAAAGATCCTTTTCAAGTTTAAATTCATCTCCAAAGTCATATTTTGGAAAATACAGCAATAATAATAATATTATAAATAATATCAGCATTAATAATAAATCAAAAAATGCATATATATCAACCAACTCTTTAATAAGACCCTGCATACTAAAGAGAAATTTTAATTCTTCAAATTTAAATAACCTCCCCATTTACGAAATCCCTTTTAAAGAAATGTCTGAAGAAGAGCAAGAAATTTTGCTATCAGAAAGAGCTATAGACGAAGCCGATGTCTGTATAGTGGGGGGTGGTCCCGCTGGTTTAGCGACTGCCATAAAATTAAAACAATTAGATAATGAACAAGGAAACGGTGAATTGAGAATAGTTCTTTTAGAAAAGGCTTCCGAAATTGGTGCCCATACGTTATCTGGTGCAGTAATTGAACCAAGATCTCTAAGAGAACTATTCCCTGATAGTGAGTTTTATGATGAAAATGGTGAAGGAATCCCTTTACCTCCTGATTTAGTCACTTTAGTAAATGACGAGCATTTTTATTTTTTAATGGATGAATCAAAATATCCAATACCTGAACCTCCTCAAATTCAAAATAAAAATAAAAACTATATTGTCTCTCTAAATCAGGTTAATAAATATTTATCTGAAGTAGCAGAGGAATTAGGCGTAGAAATTTATCCCGGAATTTCTGTCTCTGAACTCATTTATAATGATGATAAATCTGCAATTAAAGGTATTGCAACCAAAGATGTTGGAATCTCGAAAAGTGGTCTTCCAAAGGATTCATTTGAAAGAGGCATGGAGTTTCATTCAAAATTAACTGTATTAGCTGAGGGTTGTCATGGCTCTTTATCTAAAAAGGCAATCTCAAATTTTAATCTTAGACAAAATAAAGATCATCAAACCTATGGTATAGGAATCAAAGAAGTTTGGGAAGTTAAACCTCAAAATTTTAAAAAAGGTTATGTAGCTCATACTTTGGGTTATCCTCTATCAAATGACACCTATGGTGGTGGCTTTATGTATCATTTTGATGATAACCTAGTAACATTAGGCCTAGTCATTGGTTTGGATTATAAAAACCCTTATATATCTCCCTATCAAGAATTCCAACAAATGAAATCTCATCCTTTTTATACTCAAATACTTAAAGATGGTAATTGTATCTCATATGGTGCAAGAGCTTTAAATGAAGGTGGTTTACAGTCAATTCCAAAATTATATTTCCCTGGAGGTTTATTAGTTGGTTGTGCTGCCGGTTTTGTTAATGTCCCGAAAATTAAAGGAACCCATACTGCTATTAAGTCAGGCATCCTCGCTGCCGAATCAATTTTTAAATCTTTAAATGACCCAAATAAAAATTATGACCCTGAAACTTCTCCATTTATACTAGACGATTATGAAAAAGCCTTTAATAACTCTTGGGTTTATGAGGAATTATATGAGGTCCGTAATGTTAGACCTTCTTTTAATACATTTTTAGGAAATTTTGGTGGAATGATTTATTCTGGTTTAGAAACTATGTTACTTAGAGGTTGTGAAAGCTGGACTTTTCATCATCATCATTCTGATGCTTCAGAAACTAGACCTGCTAGTGAATATAAACCAATCAATTATCCAAAATCCGATGGTAAAATAACTTTTGATCTTTTAGAATCTGTTTCTAGAACTGGAACTTATCATGATGAAGATGAAAAATCCCATTTAAGGCTAGGTGATGCTTCTAAACAAGCATTTGAAAATCATGTTAAACAATCATTTGAAAAATATAAGGGTATTGAAAACAAATTTTGTCCAGCAGGTGTTTATGAATATATTCAAGATGAATCAGATAAAACTAAGGTGGAATTTCAAATTAATTCTCAAAATTGCATTCATTGTAAAACTTGCGATATAAAAACTCCCGCTCAAGATATTAACTGGACTGTCCCTGAGGGTGGTGATGGTCCTAAGTATGTTTTAACATAAATGAGTTATAATTTTTTTTTTGTTTAAAAAAAAACCCCATTTTTTGTTTATTCATTTATTTATTTATTTATTTATTTATGTTTTTTTTATTCAAGTTTCTGTTTATATATTCCAAAGCATTTTAATTTAGAGGTAAATAAAATTTAATGTATTATTGTATGGCTTTTTATTAATAATTATAAGTATTGATATGTGCAATCAAAATAATTCCAAAATTTGTTAATTTTTATAATTTATGTTTGACATAATTGACTTCTTATAACTTTAATCAAAACTACACCGGGTTTATAAAGTTTGATTAAGAATAAGATTGATTTCAAAAAAAAAATCAAATACGAGATCTGATTACTTGCAGCATCTTCTGTTTTGTAAAGATATCTTTGAAAGATAAGCAGTTATTTGAATCACTTTTTTTTACTTACTTATTCTTATTTGCATCTTTTAATTGAATAAATTTGAAAACAATAATAAGAAAATGCAACATTCTTTATGGAAAAAAAAACATTGATTATTTAAAATCGTAATTGCTTTCAACAAAGTTCATCAAAACTTGGAGTTTCTCTAATTCTTGTTTACGTTGAGGAACATGCTATAAAAGCTGTTAATAATACAGTACTAAAATAGTTGATCTTAAAAAACAATAAATTACTTACTTGTTTGACCTCTTGTAATCTTTTTAATGTATCATTAAATTCAGCCATCATATCTTCGTAATCAGTTTTAACTTCATCGTCTATATATATTCCATTGTCTTCGTTTTGATAATCTTGATCAATTTGCTTTTCAATTTCTTCTAATTTACTCAACGATGTATCAATTTTGGATTTGTTTATATTCTGCTGTTCTTCAAACAATTTAACTGACTTTTGAGGCAAATTTCTTCTTTTCTCTGTTACTTTAACAGTTTCATCTTCAACTGCTTTATAGGCTTCTCTCAATTTTTGGTTCAATTCAAAATCAAATGATTCAATTTCTTCTCTTCTTTCCTGGTTCTTATTTTTTCTATTACTACTGTTGTTTACCAAAATTTGTCTCAACGGGTCGTCATCATCCAAAAACTCTTTGCCATCGATAATGCAAGAGTATTTTGTCAATTCGAATGAATTCAAAATAAACTCCTCTACTAATAATCTGACCTTCTCTCTGACTGGATCTTCCTCGTTGTTGTTATCAGCCTGCTGAGATTCAGATGGTAGATACAAGTTCAATTTGTCCATTGCAGCCTTGTGAACCTGATGGTAAAGATACTTCACATCTGCCTTCTGCAAATGTATTTTCTCGAAGTTGGAATCCATCTCTTCAGGCAGGCAGGTTATGTCTAGATACGATCTGTTTGTTGTTTATCTTCCAAAGAGTGGTATTTTTGTAAACAATTTCCTAGCGTCCTTCGTTCCTGGATTTACACGGTCGTGTAAAATACATCACCAGAGTTTTACTGATCAACAGCTTTAGTTGATAAGGAGCCTTTTTCTGGGGATTCAAACTCACAGAGAGCTTTGGGATTGAGTTTGGTCGAGCTGAAAGCAATTGAGGGGCCTTGGGATAGATAAGCCAATTCTGTAGGTTCTGTAATTCCCTCCATCATATCCAGCCTGGTTTATTGATCATAGTAACACAGATGATGATTTAAATCAACTGAATAGCTCAGTTTACAATCCTCGAATCGACCAGCAAGAGCCAAATTGTAATTTTGATAATAAAACGTAGGCGATATAACAGTTTAGCACACATTCAAATAACGAATTTGCATTTTATTATAATCAAGGCTTCTCCTTTTCCATATTTGAGTGTCTAAGGAGGCTAACATTGGCCAATGGCATCTTCTTCCAGATTGTGATCCACCTTTTTCTGTTCTCTTCTGTTTCGATTCATCATTTCTATGAAATATAGCAATGAACAGCTTTCGCTTACCAGATAATGGTGCATCTACGTCTGCTAAAGTAAGACTGGTTTTAACAAGACTATCATCTAGTTGGTATTTGGGGTTATATTTATTATCTTTGGTTATTATATTATGGGTTGCTTCATCTTTCTTAGTTAACAAAATATTTGCTGACGATTTATACAGAAAACCTTTTTTGATTACTTATATTAATACTGGTGTTTTTATTTTCTATCTTTTGCCAATATTGTTCAATAGAAATGGAGATAGATCAATTTCGTCAGTGATTAATAAAAAAAAACAATTGCCATTGAATGAAACATTGAAACTAAGTATGAATTTTTGTATTCTATGGTTTTTGGCAAATTTAACTATGAATGCTTCGTTATCTTACACTTCAGTGGCTTCACAAACTATTTTAACGTCAACTTCATCTTTTTTTACATTACTAATGGGCTATGTTTCCAGATTAGAGACAGTTAACAGCACTAAAGTACTTGCATTAATTTTATCATTTACTTGTATAATAATTGTGACCAAAGTTGATAGTGAAACAGAAGAGGATGATATTTCAATTAAAAATAATGTTTCATATAAGAGTGTATTTGGTGATTTTTTAGCATTAATATCAACTTTTATTTACAGTATTTATACAATATTATTGAAAAAAAAAGTGAAAGTTGAAAGTAAATTAAATATGAAACTATTTTTGGGTTTTGTTGGATTTTTCAATTTAATTTTATTATGGCCTTCGATTTTAATATTGAATTATTTTAATTTAGAAAAATTTGAAATGCCATCCAATTTATTTATTTGGAAAATTTTAATCGTTAATTGCTTTATATCATTTATCGCTGATTTTTGTTGGGCAAAGGCAATATTACTAACGAGTCCATTAACAGTGACTGTTGGATTAACATTAACTATTCCATTGGCAGTAATTGGGGATGTCATATTCAATGATAAAAAGATTAGTTTTATTTATGGATTATGTGCAGTTTTAATATGTGTTGCGTTTATAATTATTAATCAAAGTGAATCTGATGAAGAACAAATTATCGAGAGTGGTGAGGAAACTGAACAATTAATATAATTAAAGATGGGAGAAAATCAAAAAAGAAGGAGAAAACAAATTTTAAAACTTAAAAATTAGAAATTATACAGGGATAATAATTGAAATAAAAAATAAAATAGTTTAAAATCTTTCAATGTTTAAACTGATATTTGAGATTTTTTCATGTTTGAAGTAAAGAATATATTTTGAGGTTATTTTTTTGTTTTTTGTTTTGTTTTTCTTTTAAATCATTTTTGTAAACCAATTAATATAACTTGAGTCCTTCCTTAACACTATAGATGTCAATAGACTATAAAATAAATAGATTAGAAAAACTAAAATTAAAACCAATGTATTTTTTTTAACATCATCGTATTCTTCTTCATTTAGATTTGGAATGTATAGTACCAAAATACAAACTAACGCACCAAGAATTGCATAAACACCACCAACTATTAGAATCTCAATACCGAATTGATACGATTGACCACCAGATATATATATAAATTCCTTTTTATCATTATTTGCAACAAATGGAACGTTTTTAACAAATGTAAACATATAACCACTCACAAAACAAATTGAAAATAATACTGATAATACTGACCAAATTTTGCCTTTTTTAATATTATTAACTATTCTACCAGATCTCTTTTTGATAATTAATAAAATGGCAAAGCCAAATAAAACATATGTTAAATATTCTTGGGAATTAATTGGTTGTTTTACTTGAATAGAAATATGAGAAGCCTGAGAGATGAATTTGGCAAACTCTAAGGGAGTTGATCTTTTTGAATTGATCTGATAATTGAAATGTTTTGAGACCTTAATATCGTATTGAAGCTCTAGTTCAGATTCATCTTCAATTCCATAATATTTAGCTTCATTGAGGTTAGTGTTTGGAGGTAAAACCCAAAGATGAGGAACATTTTTCATTTTTAAATAACCAAACAACTTTTTGTTATTTATAAATTCAGCAATACCAAAAAATAATTTATCGTCATTAGAATTTAGACTGTTATATGAGCTTGCAACTTGTGAAAAAGTTGGTAAAAATTCTTTACAGACATCGCAGGGAATTTGAGGATTCGTGGCAGTAAACATCAAGACAAAATAATGATTTCTTTCTCCTTGTAAAATTTTTTCAAAATTATTATCATTTATCTGGATTATGCCCAATGGAGATTTAGACCTAAGAGACTTTAACTCATCTTTTGATATGGCACAACTGATAAGATTTAACCAGAAAAAAAACAATGTCAAGTAAGACAAGAAACTGGTGTTTGGTATCAACTTCATTCTCATCAAGTAAGCATATATGCAAGTATTGGAGACAAACGAATGAAGCTGGTAATCAATTACTCTGTCAATTGATCTCAGTTGGTGAAGCTACAATCTTGAAAAAAAGCGACGATAAGAGAGAAAAGTGTTTATTAGAGAAAGAAACTATATGATACGTGTGGGCGGTCTGGACCTCGGAAACGGGGTCTGTGTGCGGGAATGGGAGGGGAGTTGAAGTAAGAAGGGGGTCTGGTCACAGAAAATGGTGGAAGTGGTGGAAGTGGTGGAAATAATAACATATTTAGGCCACCAAGTGAAATTTTCAAACTCTAAATACTCTCTTTTTGTCATTTCTTAGAGGACTGAAGCTATTGTCGTTTTTCTTATCTTCAGATTGGACTTTTTTCACAGGAGACTTGTTTTTCATAGTGGGCAATTTTTTAACAGGAGAGGGCGATTTATCAAAAATAGATGTATCCTTGATATTGTTTTTATTGTTTCTGATGTTGGTAACCATTGGAGTATGCATTGAATCTTCGATATCGTAATTACCAAAATTTTCATCGTCATTTTCATCAAATTGAATGCCACCACCCGCTAATTTTCTTTTCTTTTTTATTTTTTTGATATCGTTGTTTGAGTTGGTGTTTTTATTTTTAGATGACAATCTTTTTAAAGTTTGAGTAAAAATATCGTTATCATCGTCATCGTCGTCATTGTCTATATCGAAAAGAGAAGGCTTTTTAGATTTACTTAGTTTACTATTCTTTGTAGATGGTTTTAGTATAAGTGATATATCGTTATTAATACCAAATGATGATTTTCTTTTCTTGCTAGTCGAAATTTTAGTTTGAGTTGCTGTGCTATTTTTAGTATTATTATTATTGGCATTTTTGTTATTGCTAGTATTATCACTGATGTTAATATTTTTATTTTTATTTTTGTTAAAATTTGGAGAATGAAAAGATTTTAGTAAGACTTCACTTATGATACTTTGTCTTTTATTTGAACTCCTTGAGGGAGTCTTTTTATATGTGATTTCCTCTTCATAAATTTTTTGCAATTGTTTATTAATCAAGTTATTTTTCCTTTTGGGAGAATCCAAATTTGGATTTAAATTCGAGTTAGAATTAGAATTGGAATTGGAATTGGAACTAATGTGATTTTTTATTTCATTTTTTAAAGGAGAGGGAATTTTAGTTGGAGAAGTTAAGGGATTATTAGTATTTGTATTGTATTTTGATGGAGTAGATGTGGCTAATATTAGTTTTGATTTATTATTTGGGTTATGAGTTGGAGACATGAATTTTTTTCTTTGATTAGTGCTATTATCGATTTGTTTATTGGGCGATAGTTTATCAGGAGATAATTTGTTGGGGGATAATTTACTAGGAGATAGCTTATTGGGGGATCTTGTTGGAGACAACGTTAAACCGTTAGTTGGAATTGGGATCTTTGAAGGAATATTTGATTTATTACTCATTAAAAAATCAGATATTGATATGTTTGATAAATCGTTATCATTATCGTTATTATTGTAGTTATTTTGTTTGCTATAACTCTTAATTGGAACAGGAATCTTTGAGGAAAAATTGGTTTGAGTTAAATTTGGATTCTTAATTGGAGGATTTAGATTGTATTGTTTCAACGCATTCAAGTTATTATTGCTACTGCTGCCATTCAAGTTACTTTTGATGGTGTTGTTTATATTCGAATTGAGAATATTGATTTTTTTGGATAAGTGGGATCGTTTACTTATTATGCTATCATTAATTGCCTTTATTGGAGAAATTGGCTTTATGATTTTTTGATCACTATCAAGGGCTAATTTATTACTGCTTAAGCTGAGATCATTGCTCTTAGCACTGCTGGCATTCAGATTACTGCTCTGTAGCAATTGATTTTGTTTCTCCTTTAAATTTCGGATGCTCGATTTAAAATTTTCAATTTTGATTTCGTAGCTAGATTTTTGAGAAGAAAGCTGTTGCTTCAATTTCTCAATTTCAAAGTTCGAGCTGTTTAAGTTGTTCTTCAAGGCAGTCAACTGTTTGAAAAGCTCTTCCCGCTTTTTTCTCTCACTCTCACTGCTCTCTTTACTCTTCTCGCTCTTCTGAATCAGCTCAACACCCTCCTCGTCTTTTGCATCGTGTTCCTCGTGATGGGTGTTCTCGTTGCAGCTCTGGTAGAGACACCTCAACAACGTAAGTGCCAGCACCAACGACCTCCTCTCGAGCTCCCTGCTCTCTATCTGCTGGATTTCGTCAGCAAGCAGCTGATACTGCTCGTATTGTGTCCAGAACTCAGCATCCATTGGTCTTCTTCTCTGCTTCTCTTCTTCCTCAATTTCCTTCTCTTCAACCAAACAGAAGCCCGCACCGTTGGTCTCTCATATGCTTCTCACGCGCTTCTCACGTGCTTCGGCGCTTACTTTTTTCTCTGCTTTTCTACTTCCAACACCACCTCCAACAACACCCTTTCTCCAGCCATGGCCTCGCATCGTGTTTCTGCTGCTTCTGCTGCTTCTGCTGCTGCTGCTGCCGATGAAGATGAGTTTATCTCTGCTGCAGAGAACTCCCAGAGTTCACTTTCCGCTTCTTCTCAGGCCACTGGTGCCTTTTCTCGCACCACCACACATACCACCACTTCCCAGGCCAAACTGGACAATGACGACGACGTTAAGAGATATACCCACAATATTGATAGCCATAATAATGGTGACGATGATGCCAGTATCGGCCATATAAACTCACCTCCTGTTGTTCTGGATGTTTCTTCTGATGCTCGGGATAATTCCACCAGCTCCAACGATTCAAATCAAAGCAACCAAGCCAATGAATTTGGAGTCTCAATGAACGATTTAAACAAGAATTTATTTTCCAATCTTCAAACAAAGATTCCATTTAAATTTTTTATTCCAAATAACGAACCTGATAAGCCTCAATTAATTTATTTAATTACAAACCATGGTGGAATAATCTCGGACTACCCAATTGAAGATGCTAAAGATGCAGCTGCTAATAATAATGATATAACCTCTAAACAGATAATTATAATATCAAGATATTATAATGACCAATTGACCACTTATACTCCTGATTTCATTTACCACTCGACTGATAAAAACACTTTATTACCTCTATCCCTTTATAAAAACTCAATTCATACTAACAACTTTATTGACCATTCTAATTACTTTAATTCTAATCATTTGAAAAATCTTAATAATAATAATAATAATAATAATAATATCAACAATAGTAGCAATGGTATTACCACTGTCACTACCACCACTAGTACTAATGCTACCACTAATAATAGTAATGGCAATACTAATAATAAATCCGAGAATAATAACAAAAATAATAATAATGACGACAACAACAACAACAACAACAACAACAATAATAATAATAATAATAGAAACCACAATAATATGGATCAAATTAATCAGGAATTTGATTTAAACAGTTTTGTTTCTCCTGAAAACTCTTCTATAATCAACACAATATCCAAAAGTTTAATAATCGATAAAAGATTCAATAAAAATGAATTCACAAAAATCGAAGATACGTTAATCCTAGATCAAATTCGTCGAAACCCTTTGAAAAGAGGTTCTCATAAATTCTTTGATCAATTGGCTATCAATTATCTACCAAGGCACACTGGTAACTCAATAAGATATAGATTTAGAAATCTACTAGTCAATGATTTAGAATATCTTTACAAAGTCGACTCAATGGGCAATCTTGTAAAGGATTCAAATGGAAATTTTATAAAAGTTGGTATCGATGAAATCCCTTTAAACAAAAGAGTCAAATTCTCATCAATAGATGATTACCAATTATGTTTGGGCGTTTTATCTCATTTAAACAAAAAAAATTCACCGCATAAAAATACAAACTTAAACAATAAATTACCTTCAGTACCTTTAAGCTATTTTGCTGAATTTGAGAAAAAATTCTCAAACCATTCAAAATTCGCTTGGAAAGATAGATATAGAAAATTTGTTTGCTCCTATGGCTTGATGAATTATATTGATTATTATAATAATGAAATTAAAAATAATAGAACGCCCGACCCAATAACAAAAAAGAAACCAAATGTAACTGATGAATTTACTGATATTAATAATAATCATACTCACCATAAACATCAAAAAAGGTGCTCATCTTCTTTATCTCCAGATTATAATTTACAATTAAATCAACAAAATCAACAAAATCAATTGAACAAAAAACAAAAAATTTCAAATTCTAATAGCACCTCCTCACAAAAAAATCAAGGCACTTCTCTTGTTATTGACATTTCCGACAATTCGTCCAATTCTTTAAACGAGTCTGATACTGATATTATTAACAGTATTAACAAAACCGATAAAAATAACAAAAACAATAATATTATTACTGATAATAATGACAACACGAAATCTTTGACTGATATTAGAATAAACACAGAAGACTCAATTGACGGCTTTTATAATGAGCCCATTAATAAAGTTGTCAGTTCTGAAATACTATCTGAAATTAAAAACTATTTTGAAGATGCTTTTTTAACCAAATCTTTAGAATCTAATAAAAAACTAATTCAAAATAATTTAATGGTACTTACTAATAAAAATTTCGAAGAGGCTTCAAAAATCTTGAATGAGAAAATAGGTTTGAAAACTTCCTTTGCAACTGATATGTTATTAAGATGTTCAGGGATAACGAGTATTCTAACTCAATATATATTTAGTGTTGTTAAAACAGGCGAAAATCCTCCTCAACATATCCAGGGCATTTGGACTGAAGAGGATGATTTAATTTTAAATCAAATTTTTAATGAATTGTTTGACAGTGAAGCAGAAAAAAAAAAGGCAGTTCAATATTTATATGGCAAACATGGGAAAGATAATATTGAAACGAGGAAATCTCTCAAATATGATAATGGATATAGTAATGAATAATTAGGGAATTTATTATTAAAAATTAAAAAAAAAATAAAAAATTTCATTAGGAAGTTTCAGGAAATTAGTTTATTTAAATAATTTTCAGTTTTTATCAATTTATTTAAACCCAGACTGAAATCGCTCTCACAGCTAATCAACTTAATTGCTTCATTTCTTAATTTTAAAATTTCAAACATTTTTTTATAAAAATCCAATGAAAAATAATTAATAATATTCTTATTTTTTATATTATTTAAGAGTTTAATCTTTTGAGCTATTTTATTTAGTTTTGAGATTATTGTTAGTCTGATTAGTTTATCGAAATGTAATATTGAAGATGAATCTAGATTCATGTCTGAATTTGAAATGGTTTGATAATTTTGATATTGAACTATTTTTAAGAAAAAAGATTTAACAAACTTTTTCAATATTTTCTTTAAACAATAATGAGTACTATAGTCGATTTTAAAATTGGATGGTGATACTATTATTATTGAATTTTCGTCTTTTGATTTCGATAGGAAAAACTGATCAGTTACATTATATAAATCAATAGTAACGAAGTTTATTGTTGAATAGTTATTTAAAGAATAATTAATAAATTCTTTCACTGTGGAGTTATCCATAGGGGTTTTTATTTTAATTTTGTTGTAGGAATTTAGCAAGATTCTAAAGTCATTGTAAAACAAAAATTTGATCTCATAATTCAAATCGAACTGGTCATTTAGTGCCAGTTTAATTGGAGAAAAATAAAGATCCAATAAAGTATTCATCATTTTGATATTAACGTTTTGTTTAGAATTTTTAAGAATGAAAGTGAATATAAGATTGATTTTATAAGGATTTACCTGCGTTGAAGTAAAATTGAAATAGTTATCAAGAGAATAGTTATCGATTTTTGAGATTGAATTTGAAATGGAAAGATTTTTGGGGATTGAAGGATCAATAACCAACAATTTATACTCATCTAAAAACATGTTGTAGAAAATTGTTTGGGTGATGTAAAAGGGCAAATCATTCGTGTTTATAGTCTCTAAATTGTAGTATAGAACACCAAATCTCTCAAGAGAATCAACATAAATTGATTCATCTTTATCCTCAGTGAGAAACAACTTGACGTTGTAAGCTGAGTGGGAGGTATCGTAGGAGGAATTCGCTGATGCTGAAACCAAAGTACTGATTTGAAAGTTGTAATCTAGTAATAAAGGACCAGAGAATATTTCATGGTTTAATTGAGTCTGAACAGCAAGATGGAGATCAGGATAGTTCATTCCATCTTCAACTCTTAGCTCAATTGGTATTGTTATATGTAGATCATTTAACAGCGATTTAGTGGATGTTAGAGACGCAATCAAAAAGGAGTAATTGTAATTGAAGTTGAATAGCAAGATGGATGGGATGATAAGTAGAGCTGATACAAGCAAGAACGCCTTCATCGTGGGATAAAACAGCTTACAATAGTTCTCAGTGACTTGAATTGTTGAATAGAGGTTGTTGATTGTTGGTGAAGTGCTTTTGAGGGCTTGAAAAATAACAGAATTTGATTTCTGAGAGCGAATTAGGTTTTTGGCTTCACAAAGCTAAACTTTTTATTGGAAAACGCCAAAGCAGAGAGATACATATTGTTGATTGGGGATATCTCAGTGGAAGAATAGCAGATAATTAGACAAATGGAAGAAGAAAAAATTAAAATGGAACAGGTCAAGAATCCTGTTGAGAAAGAGCAGATATATGTTCACCAGGTGTATAACGAGATTGCTTCTCATTTCTCAGAAACCAGATACAAACCATGGCCAATAGTTGAGAAGTTTCTTCAAAGTCGAGAAAAAGGATCGATTGGCATCGACGTGGGGTGTGGGAATGGAAAGTACTTGAACATCAACAAGAATGTGTTTATCATTGGAAGTGATTACTCAGACAATTTGATAGTACTATCCAGTGAGATCAATGGAGATTCGGTAAACAACGATTCAATTGTGTGTGATGGATTGTCGTTGCCACATTTAAACAACCAGTTTGATTTTGCAATCTCTATCGCTGTTATCCACCATTTTTCAACAGAGGAGCGAAGAATCCAGGCCATTGTCCACATTTTGTCAAAGTTGAAGCCCAATGGCGAGGCATTGATCTATTGCTGGGCTTTGGAGCAAGAAAAGTCGAGAAGAGGTTGGAAAAAGGGAATGACACAGGATGTTTTGGTGCCTTGGGTGCTTCAAAAGAAGAAGCCCAAGTCCAAGAAGGCGAGGAAGAGCAAGACAAAAAGAGGAAACGAAGTGGTAGATACAAGTGCTACCATCAAAAGCGAGAAAGCAGTTGAAGACAATGGAGAGGAGACCAAGCTAAGATACTACCATTTGTACAAAGAAAACGAGCTCAACGAGAATGCCATTGCTGCTGGTGCTGTTGTGGTGGAACATGGCTACGAAAGAGACAATTGGTGGGTTATAATTAAAAAGCCTGCTGTTTAGTTTAGATATATCTATGGATTTATGTAGTTTTGTCCGTAAAGTCGTTTGTATTTTGAATCTTTTCTTCTTCTTCTTCTTCCGAGCCCTAAACCAGGGCTCCCGACACCTACCCAAAAGCTGCTGCTTCTGCTTCCTCTCAACTTGTTGTTCTCTGTGCCATGATTTCCTCCAGAAGCACATTCAGCAGATTCCTCAGCAGAGCTAGAATAGACTGGCCTGCCCTGCGTTGTCTTAACAGAAGCTCTCTGAGGTTCTTTTGTTGTTCACCATATCTCTTGACATCCACGAAAGAGCCCTCCACTGGCAAAATTCAGTTGAACAACTTGACTGATATCATTCGAGAAACCATCAAAACCACTGGCCCAATCTCTCTTTCTTCCTACATGAAGACATGTTTGACTCACCCTGAGTATGGCTACTACACCACCAGAGACCCCTTGGGTCTAAATGGTAAGAGTGACTTCATCACATCTCCTGAAATCTCCCAAATGTTTGGTGAAATGCTTGGAATATGGTTCTTTTCAATCTGGTTGGATCAGCTCAAACCATTGGATATAAATTTCGTCGAGTTTGGACCAGGCAAGGGTACTCTAATATACGATCTAATCAAGACGTTTAACAAGCTATCTCAAACTACAAATTTAAAGCTAAATATCAATATCATATTAGTCGAGGCTTCTCCAATTTTAAGAAAGGAGCAATGGAAATTGCTATCCAATTCAATCCACAGATTAATTCCTTCTGACGATAAAATCGGATTCACATCAAAATCCACTTGGAACAATAATATAAGATGGATCGACAATGAAACTGACTTGGATGCTGTCTTATCTAACAATTCAACAAACTATATTATAGCTCATGAATTTTTCGATGCCTTGCCAATAAAACAATTTGAAAAGACTTCTAATGGCTGGCATGAGTTATTGGTCGATTATTCCACTGATGAAAAAATTAGAAAACTAAATTTACAAAATGACGCTTCTTCTTTGCCAAATAAGACTACTTACAAATCCTCAGATCTCGACAAAAATAAAAACTCTTCTTTAATTCAAGACTATCCTTTTTTCCTAACTCTATCTCCTAAAAAGACTGTTTCCTCAAATATTCCAGAATCAAATCCTCGTTTTAATTCCTTTCCAATTGGCTCAAGAGTCGAAGTATCAATTGAATCTATAGACCATGTCAAAAAAATTTCTCAATTTATTAATTACAAAGGCGCTGCTTTAATTATCGATTACGGTCCTCTTGACACTTGTCCCATCAATACTTTGAGAGGAATTAAATCTCATAAACTACTATCTCCTTTTTATAAACCTGGTGAGGTCGATCTATCTGCTGACGTTGATTTCCAAAATCTTAAACAAGTTGTAGCTGATCAAGTCAAAAGTTTTGGCCCTGTTGAGCAAGCTGATTTTTTGCATCAGCTAGGTCTCGGTTATCGTGCTGACCAGCTAATTCATCATTCAAAATCTCTTCAGGAAAAGGAAAGGATTAAAAAAAGCTACCTAAGATTGACTGAAAACACTGCTGGAAGTATGGGTAAATTATATAAATTCCTTGGTCTTTTACCAAAAAATACCATTAAATTGCCTGTAGGCTTTGGTGGCGATGTAAGTTCTAATTAGTTTTCTTCAACTCTTGTATATATTACAACCCTATTATTTTTTCTCTTCTGTGTATCTCCTCTTTGAAAATTTTTATAAATTAATAATAAATTAAATGAATTTATTCTAACTATACATAATCATAAATAAAAAAAATAATCTGGTTTTAAAAAAATAAATTAAAACACTAAAAATACCACACCTCATTTTAAATCAACATCAAACAAAAAAAAAACCAAGCAAAATAAAAATATAACTTTACAGATAAAACTTTTATGGTGAAAAAAAAAAACTTTTGAAAGGTATGATGATTATTTAAGTTAAAACAAAAAAAATGTTGAATAAATTAATTAGTTAGTTTGTATTTATCACTCAGTACTTGGTGTTGCCTGATTAAATACTTTGGTCTCATTTTTGAAACCTCCATTTTTACTCCTACCTTTATAATTGATAGATGCCTTATTTTTATATTTCAAATTGGAAGCTTTTTTCGATGCAATTTTTTCATTCCTATCTTCTATAGACACTGAAGGTGCTTTCAAAGATGGGCTTGGCTTTTTCACTTCGCTTTTCTTTTCAAGAATATCTTCATTGTCTTCTTTATCAAGATGTGTTAAATACTCAAATTTATTGGCATGTTCGATTTTAGGTAATGGTTTGATTTCATTCGCAAATACATTTTTCTCAAAACCTTTAACTGGCTTTCCAAAATCGGCTCTCTCCGTTTTATTATCTTCAAATCTTTTTGGTCTAAATGTTTTGTTATTATATTTTCTAGAATCAACATTATTGATTGTTTTCAAGACTTTATTAGAATTCAAATCAAAATTTGCAGTTGAATAGGTTCTGGAAGGGTTTTTCAAAGACTTGTTAATAAATGAACTTTTGAATTTTGAATCAGACACATTGGTAGATTTAGTCTTTTCAGGATTATAACTTGGATTATAGTAGTGAGTATTGTAATTGACAGCAGGAGTTCTATGAACAGTTTCTTTCCCTCTGTTTCTATTTGTGAATCCGGAATCATTATGCAAATTATAACTTGAACGAGTTTCATTAATAGAACCTACGATATATTTGGGGATTTTTTTTTCTTTTTCTACTCCTTTGTTAAAGTCTTTGTTAGAGTCTTTGTTAGGGTCTTTACCAAGGTCTTTGTTAAATTCTTTATTAAGATCTTTGTTAAGGTCTTTATTAAAATCTTTATTAAGGTCTTTGTTAAGGTCTTTGTTAAGGTCTTTTTTAATGTATTTCTGATTTAATTTTTTATTGGATTGGATATCCTGCTCATCCTTTTTAATTGGTTTGGTCTTTAGTTTATTTTCTGCAAATTTAAATTCGCTATTAAAAACCCTAGTGACATTTGCAATTTTTTTCCCTTTAAAGTTAGGTTTTTCGTTTACCAAAGAATTATTCCTTGAAGGGGATTGAGCTTTGAAGCTAGAATTACTATATTTGGAATTAGAAACAAAAGCATTGTTTTGATTGTTGGAAGATAAATTTTTGGATCTTGGAAATTTGTTTTGATTTTTGATTTCTTTTGAAATATCTTTTAATTCGTTCTTATCATCTTCTTTAATAGGTTCAATATCCCGGTCAACTTTCCCATTAATGTTTTGAAATTTTAATTCTGATTCGATTTCCAATTTTAATTCTGATTTAATTTCAGCTTTTAGTTCTGAGATCAATTCTGATCTTAGTTCTGATTTTGATTTTAACTTTGATTCTAATTTCGATTCTATCTTTGATTCTATTGTTGATTCTAGTTTTGGGTCTAGTTTTGGTTCAAGTAAAATATTTGAAACGGCGTTTTCAGTTTTGCTAGGAATATCAGGTTCAATTTTTTGGATTTTATTTTCTAAATCTGTGTAATTGTTATTTGAATTAGATAATTCTATAGAGGTTTTTTCATTACTAAGAGTAGTTTCACTATCAACGTTTTTAATTTCATTTTTGATTTTATTTTTAATTTCATTATTAATAATTACATCGTTTTCAATTGGAATTTCTAATGAAGATTCATGAATTTTCAAAATACTATTATTATTATTATTATTATTATTATTATTATTATTGTTATTGTTATTGTTATTATTGTTATTTTGAGTTGAAGTTATATCATTTTGTATTAAAGTTCTTTTTAATATTCTAGGTTTGAAAGAGTGAGAATTCAAAATATAATTTTGGTTGGTGTCTTCTTTAGGAGATAAATCATAATCTTTTTTGAGTTGTGTATTGGTAAGATTGGAATCATTATTATTTAAAGCATTAATAGGAAAAGAGTTTGATACTTTTTCCACTAAATTATTATTATTAATATTATTATTGATGTTATTGATATTATTATCGATATTATTATTATTATTATTGGTATTATTATTATTATTATTATTAGTGGAATTAACATTAATAGAGGAATTGAGTTTAATTGGTTGATTATTGATAAAATTTGAAGTTTGTGGATTAGGTATATTTGCAGATAAATCAGATTTCAAATCAGTAATTATAGGTTTGGGAATTGGAACAGGAGAAGATATTTGAAAAGATTGAGGTAAATTTTGAGCAACAACGGCAGCATAATTTTTGGGAAAGAAATTGGAAGAAATTGAAGTTGAATTTTTGGAAAAGGAAGAATAAGAGGAGTTTTGGTCAGAGTTGTTTTTGATTGAAGGAAATTTCTGAACGATTAATTTGGGGGATTTGATTGAGCGAGAACGGGGGCGTTGGACAAGTGAGTCAGTTGAGAGGAATTTTTCAATAGATTCACCAGTTTTTTTTTCAATTTTTTTATCTTGGGGAGGTGGGTCAATATCTGTTGTGTTGATTTGATCATTGTCATTTTTGTGGTTAGAATCAAGTTTTTGTTGGTTGTTGAATATATCTGAGCTACCTGGAGTTTGAAAAGTGGTTCTGTTTAATGTTTTCATTAATTTTTCAATTTCTAGATCCTTTGAGAGGACATCAATTGGTTTAGCGTTACCAAAAGGGTTTGGCTTTTGTTTTTGTTTAGAAATAGGATTGGTAGTGAGACTGGGAGAGAGATTAGGATTGGTATTTGAAATTAAATTTGAGTTTAAATTTAGATTTGAGTTTAAATTTGGAGAGGAAGAAAAAGAGAATCTCTTGAGGGAGTTGCTTCTGGTTGAAGAGTTTGAGGAGAATTTGTGGTAGAGGTAGTTGAGATGATGTTGGTAATCGTTTGAGTTTTGGTAGTTATTGAAGTCATCGAAATCAGCCAATTTGACGGTAATTTTGTCATTTGAGAGGGATAGTTTGTCATCCGGGGAGAGAATTTTAAAGTCGTTATTTAAACCGAGGAGGTAATCATTGAATTTGATGATTTGGTTGTTGTATATACCTAGTTGGTTAAAGGCCATTGCAATGTTTAGTTCTAGTAGAGTATTGAATTCGACAAAAGCGATTTTTTTCATATTTTTGACATTAGTTGCGTTTGGGATGTCGTTTGAGATATGGGTGGTTGAAGAAGAAGGAGAAAGAGTAGGAGAAAGAGAGAGAGAGAGAGGGTTGTTAGTAGTGTTGATTGTGGTGGTGGAGGAGTTGTTTAGTTCCCAGAAGAGTTTGAATTTTTTTAATCTTATACCCTTTCCGGGGATATAGTTTAGGTTGAAGATGTTGTCATTTTTTTGAATAAAATCTGGAAACTGTCCTATGATATCGTAATAGTTGTTGAATAGCTTTAGCAATAGATCGTTGTTGAAGTTGGAGGACAAGTTTATGAACTTTACAATGTAGGGAGGATTTAATTGGTAATCTAGTAGATGAGTAAAAGTTGCAGATTGGTAGTTGCTTGAGGAACTGAAATTTGATTGGCTGTTGTAGTTGCCGTTCTGGGAATAGTTGTAATTATGGTTATTGTTATGGTTATTATGGTGGTTATTGTGGGTATAATTGTTGTAACTTATGTTTGAATTTGATCTTGAATTTATGGTTGAGTTTGATCTCGAATTTGAGGCCAGGGCATTTTCTAAATTTAAAAGATAAACTGTTAGTTTGAGCTCGTAAGAGATCGATAATACGAACCAAGAAAAAAAAAGGGCAAAAGGTAAAAAGGTAAAAAGATGAAACCAAGGAAAAACGCAAACAACGAACGTACGTATTGGAACCTGGATGGATTTGATATCAAAGTCGTCGTCAGCCCAAGAGTGACCACCCAAAGCTATTAGAGAAGAGAAAGCTGGTTAGTATCGGCAGGATTGTATGGATCGCTAGCAGCACAAGAGGCAGAGTGGAGATACGTACAGTCATCTTGGAAGAATTCCTTTAGCGACATTTTGTTCTTCTGAGCTAGAAAGAGAGTTAGTAGACAGAAAGACGAAGAAAACAGGGCACAGGAAGCATCGACATACCCATAGCTGATGGAATTGAGCCTGAAATGGAGCACAGGAAGCAGAGGCCATAACAAAAGGCCTGGCCAGCAAGTTCTAGATGGAGCGGTCACGTGCACGCTGAGTGGCGACGGGCACAAAAGGGGAAGCACGCGCACCTTCTGCTGCTGCTGCTTCTGCAGCTTCTGCTGCTTCTGCCGCCATGCCCCGCTACTCCTTCGATGACAGCTTTGTACCCAGTGCCGGCGCCAGCCTGGCCTTTGATCTGCGCTTCAGCGTGTACGAGTACGAGGACATCTTGGACTCCTCTGCCGGCCCCAGCGCCGCCAGCTTCATCTCTGACCTCTGGGCCACTGCCAGTGACGCCACCATCTCCAACAGAATTGCGCCCAAGACCGAGTACACCGGCTTCGTTCTCCACTTGGTGAGCCTCCTCGCCGTCGCTTCGTGGTGCTTCTGGGCTCTTTTGCCCCAGTCCTGCCTCCACGCCATCGGTATCTGGTACTACCCCCACCGCTACTGGGCCTTGCTGCTTCCCTCCTTCGTGCTCGTTCTGATGCTTTTCGTGTACGTGCTTCTCGCCCTCTACAACACCGAGCTCAAGACCAGGCCCCTTGCCCACTGGTCCAACCTCTCTGACACCTCTGCCCTCGTCTCCAACAGTCCTCACCACCTCTGGGCTCCCACCAACGGCGTCTGGGACTTGCCTCTCTCCCTGGTCTCCCGCATCCTCTACTCCGACTACGACCACCCTGCTGCCTCTGCTGCCTCTGCTGCTTCTGCTGCTTCTGCTTCCCACGCCAAAAAGAGCCCTGCAAACTGCTCCAGTGCTGATTGCTATGCTGACGCGATATCCATCTAGCTGCCGTTGCGTCTCCTATTGTGTTTTTTTTTTCCGCCCGCATTTTCTTGCTCACCATACTTTTTTTCCATCTTTACGTCTGCTGCTTCTCTTTACCTTCTTGTTTATCTGTTCTTCTGCCTGTTCGTATATTTATTACTATCTGCTTTTTTCTTTCTTTCTTTCTTCCCTTTTTTTCCTTTTTCTATTGCTACTGCCATTCCTCAATACACAAAATGTCTTTGAATTTCAATCCAATTGAAAGAAGAGACAAGGTAATCAAATCAACTGATTTTGATGCCCTCTCTTCAAAATTGTCCTGCTTCAATAAAAACTACTTTTCAAATGACCCAAACAACGACTCCTCGCTATTCAAATCCTATATAGACCAATTGAAAATCAACCTTCCACTACTAGCTTCAAACAACAGCTTGTTTAAAAGTTTTGGCAACTCAAAATTCTCAATTCAACGTCTCTTAAACTCAAACCTAAACGAAAATCTAATCAAAAACAAGTTTCCTCTAATCAATCGAGGCACCTACATTCGAACAAAATTGCTAGACATTCTCATTCAAAATTTCCTCATCTCAAACAACTACGAAAACTGCCAAATCATTTCCCTAGGTGCTGGCTCAGATTTGAGATTTCTAAACCTAATCAAAAACTTCTCTTCCTCCTCTCCACATAAAATTATCCACAATTTCAAATACATTGAATTGGAATTCAAAGAGTCAACCTTTATCAAATCTTTCATATACCTATCAAACCCAACTTTTAGAGACCTAATCTTCAACTCTTCCAACTTCGATTCATCCCTCCAATATAATACCAACTATAATATCAACAATATCAATCTATCAACATTCAATATAGACACAATCCAAACAAACAACTATCTACTATACCCAATCGATCTAAGAGATAAAAATCAATTCACCCAATTCATACAATACTTGAAAAACTCAACAACTATCAAAATCAACTTCAATCACCCAACTTTAATATTTAGTGAACTATCAACCTGCTACATGTCCTCAACTGATTCAAATGTCTTACTCCAATCTTTCCAATCCGCTTTTCCCAACGGCATCATATCACTATATGAACCAATCTCTCTAAATGACAGATTCGGTGAAATGATGTCCAATAATCTACTTAAGAGAAAAATATTCATCTCCACTCTAAACGACTACCCAACTCTACTGTCTCAAATCGATAGATTTCAATCTCAAATTACCCACTTCAATAAAATTTTATCTTCGGACATGCTATTTATCTACAACAACTGGCTAACTTCAAATGAAAAACTAAGATTATCAAGATTGGAATTTTTAGATGAACTAGAAGAATGGAACTTGCTAGCAAGCCATTACTGTCTAATTGTCGGTACATATGGCCATTCCTCTCTAATTAACACAGATTTCATAAATCAAATTCAATCTCTAAAATGGCAAATTATTCATTAACCAAAATTATTCCACTACATAAAATTATATAAAATTATATAACTCTATATACATCTTCTCATGTAATATTAATTCCGCCAATTAAACTATTGAGTTTGCTTTCATTTTTGTGTCAGTGAAAACCTTTTCAAGATTGCAATGCAGGAAAACGCATGGAACTTCCATTTCCAGTTTGACAGCTATTGTACCAGCTATTCCAAAAACCTTAATTTGCGTCCAAATCACTTCCCTGAAAAATAATAGCAAAAAACAACATCTTTGATCACATTTATCAATCCTTGAGCTGCTAAAACTAACTTGTGATAGTTATTCAAGCAACTTTATCCACTCAATCGATTTATTGCTATTTCATACATTTCGAACAATATAAATAAAGGGTCTTTTTTCCATTTGTTTTTGATTCTTCTTCTCAACTATTCATCACTTTTCTTTGTAAATTATTTTGATCCGGAATAATTTCTACTTACTGCCACTTGACTTATTCTCAAGTGTTCAGTTTCTGCTTCAATTAACAATGACTCCCACCACTCAACCTACTTCTGCTGCTTCTTCGAACATTGTTCGAGTCATCAAGCCAATTGAATACATCAAGGGTGCTCAGATTGGTCCCTATGAAATGGGTGATATTTCTCACTTAAACTCAACTGGTTTTGTTATCGATGCTGTTAATGTTCTTAACAACAACC